>NC_073303.1:364866516-365089016 GCF_027595985.1 Sorex araneus
CGCTTCTAGCCGCCCGTGCTGTGCTCCCCGGGCGTGGGCCCCTGCGCTGACCCTCCCCACCGGGGGCCTTGCAGCGTCTCCACTTCCCCGGGGCTGTGGGTTTGCACCATCAGCTCTTCATCTGCTTGTAGCATGAGGCGGGTCCGGCACTCCAGGACAGCCGGCCCGGGCTGCGAGATCACTGGTCATTCTTTACCCTCAGGACAAAATAATGAAAGTGTAGAAAATCATTTGGCCTTGAAAACCGGGGAAAAAAAGACAACCCGGTTTAAAAACCAGCAGACAAAAATTTGAAGCCTGAACAAGACTCCAAACAGTTTACCATCAGAGGGACATAGATGCCGCCGAAAGGTCTAGCTTCTCCAGTAAAGAAATTTGGGAATAGTTTGTGTGACTTTTGAAAGAATAGTAGATGCTCATATTTTGTTTTTTTAATCATATTTTCATAAGTCTGTTCACATTAATTGATTACATTCAATATTTCAACACCAATCCCACTGCCATTACACCTTTCCATCACCAAGATCCTCATATTTTAAATGTGAAATATTTTTTAAAATGTCATGGTTAACAGAAGTCCATTAGCTAAGAATAAACATAATATAGAAGGTGTCATATGTTACTAAGGGAAATAGGATTTGAGTAAATAAAAACATATAATTATTGGTTGGAGAAGATGATTCCATTGGTAAATAGTTGTTTCCAAATTAATGTATAAAACTCTGGTAAACACAATAATATTTCCCTTAATCCTTTTAGTTATAGGCAAAAATTATTCTGAAATTAATATATTGAGATAAATGTGTGATTTTGTTTCTTTCAATAGCCATAGATAGTTCTGACATAAACCATTCTCTATCCTAGGCACTTTAAAGATTAGCACATTTAATCCTCATTACATACCTCTGAAGTATGTAATTAAAAAAGAACCAGCCAGTCAGTACTATAAAAATCTAAAATATATAGGTAATAATAGAGAATATGCAAGACTTTTATTGAAAAAAAATCTAATTGAGTTTTATGTTTTTAATCTAATTGGGTTTTTAAGACCCAAATAAATAGGGAGATGCATATTTTCTTGTGAGTGAGAATTAACTCGATATCAGATGAACATCACTTTTTATAATTGACATTTTCAGTATACTTCTAAATAAAGCAACAGTCGAACGTCCGTTGTGTTCTTTGTTCTTGAACTTGACAAGTTGATTCTCAAACTTACGGACAAGGACTCTGAGCTAAGAAAAGCCGGACCCTTCTGAAAAGCGTCCTGGAAGGATTTCCCTTATCTTAGATCAGATGTCATTCATTATAAGTCTTTAGTAATGAATGCAGCATTATCTCGGCATGGAACCAACCAACAAACCCATGGAACAGAATATGTATGTATTCCTGAGTGTGTCAGTATACATAGGAATTTGATTTTACATAAAACTCGCATTATAGAGCATAGAAATAAAGTCTAGAATTTCTGATAAGTGGTGGAATTATCAAAATTATCCACAAGCAGGAATGATGGACCTCAACGCTCATTGGATCTCAAATGCTCATCAAGGCAAAAGAAAAATTAAAAACCCTTGGGGCCAGATAGACAGTACAGTGGGCAGGGCACAGCCTTGCAAGCGACCAACCCAGGTTTTATTCCCCAGCACTCATTGCTGTCTGCAGAGCTCTGCCAGCAGTGATCCCTGGCTCAGAGACAGAAGTAAGCCCTGAACAAATCCAGTGCGGCCCTCCCCCAAGCCAAAAATAAATAAGATGAAATCACATATTTCATTAACGTTTCACATAATTAACTGTGATAAGAAAATATTTTTTAAAATTTATTTATTTTTAATTAGTGAATCACCGTGAGGGTACAGTTACAGATTTATACACTTTTGTGCTTATGCTTTCCTCATACAAAGTTTGGGAACCCATCCCTTCACCAGTACCCATTCTCCACCACCAGTAAACCCAGCATCCCTCCCACCCTCCCCAATCCCATCTCCCCCCACCCCATCCTGCCACTGTGGCAGGGCATTCCCTTCTGTTCTCTCTCTCTAATTAGCTGTTGAGGTTTGCAATAAAGGTGTTGAGTGGCCACTGTGCTCAGTCTCTAGCCCTCATTCAGCCCGAAACTCCCTTCCCCCACATGGCCTTCGACTACATTATAGTTGGTGATCCCTTCTCTGAGTTGCCCTTTCCCCAGAATGTGAGGTCAGCCTCCAAGCCATGGAGTCAACCTCCTGGTACTTATTTCTACGATTCTTGGGTGTTAGTCTAAGAAAATATTTTTTTAAAAAAGAGTATACATTAAACAGCTCTGAAGTAAAAACTAAGGAGTATAAGTTCATGATTTATGACTTTTCTCCTGTTTTGACTTTTTTTTCATTTTGGGGGATGTCCCTCCCAGTACTCCTTGGCGGCCTGATGGTCGTTCATGGCTGAACATGAACAGTGTGAGCTGGCCGGTTTGGTGCTTGGACAAGGTGGCGTCATGCTTCTTGTGCCCCGGGGTACTGGGGACCAGAAGGGCTCAGCCACATGATGCTCAGTGCTGCCGTGCTAGGGAGGGTAAGACCAGCTGGACTGGGCTGGCCCTGGGGCCTCGAGCCTGCCCCCCTGCACCCCGATCCTTCACACTCTCCCCTGGCATTCTGGCATTCTTTTCTGGCCTGGCACTTTCTTCTCTAGTCACCTTTATTCGGTTTCGGTGTTTGTTTACGTGCGTCCGTGAAACCACAACCACCATCGAGGCAGACTTTCTGACGACCTCAAGGATGCCGCTGCCCTTCGGAGTGCATGCCTTTCTCCGCCCCTGGCCTGCGTGCTGTGGTTATAGGTCAGGTTCCTTCTAGATACAGCAAATCAGTCTGTTAACTTGTAGCTGTTGTCTTTGAGGTAGCGTAGTGATCTAAGATTTGCCTTCCTGTTGTTGGGTTGGCCGGTAACTCCCTTTTGACTGCTCAGTAGTGTTAGTCTGTGGCTCCAGCATATGTTGTCTCTCCACCTAGCCTGTGCGTGGACTTACGCGTTAAAGGGTCTGTCTCTTAGAGACGTTAAAAACCACAGTTAAGTTCGCTATGAGGTTTTAGTGTGTTTGTGGCGGGCGGGGGTGGGGGGCGTGTTTCTGTCTCCTTGTTAACACATGAAGTTTCAGTGTGTATTTCAATTCTCTGTGTTTTATAGCCAGTTAGAGGGAAAACGGAAAACTGGTTTCTGTTTCTCTTGATAGTTTTTAAGGTTCAATATTAGAGGTGCAGCAACGGGCTTCAAAAATATTTTCTAACTTTCTGAAAAACGTAGGGCCTTAACTTGCTGAAAATTTTAAGGCATCGTGTGTTTTGTATCCACTTCCCTCCAAGAAGCGCAACATCCACGCACCTATGCATATCAGTTTTGTATCTTACTGCATAAAAAACAAAGCACCCTCTTTGCAGGGGAGGCGGTTCTACCATACCAGCAGGGACTAGTCCTGGCTTTGTGCTCAAGAGTGACCCCTGCTGGTGCTCTAAGGACTAGGGTTGGTGACAGGGATTCAGACCAGGTTTGGGCTGCCACATCCCTAATGTAAAGCGGTGTCTGTCTCCCTCGTTATCTCTCTGGCCCGCAAATCAGCATGTGCTTCATCAACTCAATAAGTAATCTACTCTTAGGTCACACGTAGCTGTGCTCAGGGGCTATTCTGAGTGGTCCTTGGACACCTGGCAGTGGCAGTGGTCAAGTCCAGGCCCCCTGCGCTCTAACCCTTGAGCCATCTCCGTGGTCCTTGAAAAAAAATCATTCTGAATTGTAACTGTTTGGAAAATGACCGTCACCGTCTTTTGGTTAACGGCTTCTGATTATTTTCTCATGTCTAAGAAATGAATGAGTGTTTCATTTTCTTTTAAGAAGCGTATCGGTAAGGGGGGTGAACAGCAGCGGGTAAGGTGCTGGCCTTGCATGGGACTGACCTGGCTTCAATCCCTAGCATCCCAAGTGGTCCTCCAGGAGCCTCTGGGAGTCATCCCTGAGAGCAGAGTCATGAGTAAGCCCTCAGCATTGCCTAGGTAGCCCCCGTGCTCCCTAAAATCTCTGTCACTGTCATCCCGTTGCTCATCGATTTGTTCGAGCGGGCACCAGTAACGTCTCTCAATGTGAGATTTATTGTTACTGTCTTTGGCATATCCAATATGCCACAGGGAGCTTGCCAGGCTCTGCCGTGCGGGCGCGATACTCTCAGTAGCTTGCCGGGCTCTCCGAGAGGGGCGGAGGAATCGAACACGGGTCGGCCACATGAAAGATGAACGCCCTACCCGCTGTGCTATCCAGCCCTCCCTAAACATAAAAAAATGAAAATGTCGGGGCTCAGGGATGGCTCAGTGGCTTGGAGAATTTGCACTTCGGGCATCTGAGTTTGATCCTTGGTGTTGCCCAGGCGTGTCCAGCTTTGATGCCTAGTGTGGAGCACTGCAGTAGCAGCGCGTGACTCTCAGGAGCACCTGAACTAAATGATGCTCAAGCGCAGTGGCCAGGAGTGTCACCACCGTCCCCACCCCGTGTGAGCGTTTGTGTGAGCATTTGTGTCAATGGCCCCTGGTGTCACAGTGTCCGGGATGTGTTTGGCCACCACCGCTGAATGGGTTGACAGGCCTGGTGCCTTCACAACCACGTGGGTGCCATCTCCGTCACCACCCCAGCAGCGCCACCGAGGAAAGGGAAGGGAGAAGATGGCTGACATTTTGATACAGAAATATTTTGAGCCATAATCTATGGGAACTTAATTTAGGCTTCAGTTTTGAGTTGTGTGCGTGTCTCGGTGAGGGCTCGCTGATTTATGCCCCCCAAATCTCCGGTTTCACTTCTAAAGCTAATCGGATTAATGTCACAATTAACACATGTTCTTCAAATTGAGCGCGCTGCACATAAATATAAAAAGTAACATCGTTTAGTTTGACTGCATTTTGATTTGGGTGAGTTGGTACATTTTTCACCGTTATCAGAAACTTCATCTCCTGCGTGCCTGGTCCAGTTAGGCTTGACAGCGTTGGCGAGCGCGAGTCCTACCTGAAGTGTGTGTCTCTGAGTCGGGTACAGAGGGGAGGGGGGAGCCCAGCGCTCACCTTGCTTTGGGCTACTTCTCACCAAACTCGGTGAGACGCCCTAGTTTGAGCTCTGGCAGCACCAAACCTAAATACAGATTGTAAAAATGGGGTAGCGCTGTGGCACTGTCACTGTCAATCATTGTTCATCATCGATTTGCTCGAGCGGGCACCAGTAACATCTCCATTGTGAGACTTGTTGTTACTGTTTTTGGCATATCAGATACGCCACGGGTAGCTTGCCAGGCTGTGCGTGTGGGTGGGATGCTCTCAATAGCTTGCCTGGCTCTCCAAGAGGGGCAGAGGAACTGAACCCGGGTCCGCGGCGTGCAAGGCAAACGCCCTACCCGCTGTGCTGTCACTCCAGCCCTAAAAAATGGGGTAGGGGAAGAGAAATGTAGAATCTTCTTAGAGAGTAAAAAAAAGGTATATAGCATTCTCGGTACTTTGGGATAGTGTGGTATTAGTTCTTGATGTTAATTCTTTTTTTTTAATTTAAATTATTTACTTATTTATTTATTTATTTATTTAGCTTTTGGGTCACACCTGGTGATGCACAGGGGTTACTCCTGGCTCTGCACTCAGGAATTACTCCTGGCAATACTCAGGGGACCATATGGGATGCTGGGAATTGAATCCGGGTCGGCTGCGTGCAAGGCAGACGCCCTACTCGCTGTGCTATCGCTCCAGCCCCTAAATTATTTAAATTTTGGCCCACATCCAGCTGAGCTCAGGGCTTACTCCTAGTTCTCTGCTCAGGGATCACGCCTGGCAGGGCTCAGAAGGACCCTGTGGAGTCCTAGGGATCAAACTCAGGTTGCTGCGTGCAAGGCAAGCATCCTCCTTGCTTCTGCCATCTCTCTGTCCCCGGAAGGGAGAGGAGAAGGCAAGGCGCATCAGCCAGGAATCAGAAACCACGTAAATTTCTCTGAACAAGGAATGGAAGGCTTTGCTTCCTCATAGAAAGAGGTTAGAAAGCGTCCTTAGTGGTCCCGAGGCATCTCGTGTGAGCCTCCTGCCTGGTCTTGGGTAGAAACATGGATTATGAAGCAGCTGCGGTGGGATGCCCCCTCCCAGCTCTGACGTCTTTGAGAAGTGCTGATTGCCAAAGCGGCACCCAGCCCTCGGGGTGCAGAGACCTAAGGGCCTGCACAGAAACGGCCAACTGGTGCTCGCAGTGTGGGCGGGGGGGAGGGGGGCCTGGACCCGAGTTCCTGAACCGCAACAGCCCGGTGGCAGCTGGTGGCTGGGTGCTGACTGGTCCCTGCCTCTCTGCGGTAGTTCTCTGTCCTCTCTTCCCGGCTGGGAAGGGTTCCAGCTCCAGCCGCGGGGAGGGACGTGTCTTTCTCCCCTGACACACTCTCTCTTTGACCTCCGTTGACCGAGCTCAGCATTCTGCCAGCTGGTCCAGGAGGTGTTTGTCCAGCCCGGCTCCAGTGTTTGAGAGCAGGGGAGGAAATGAGTGGTTTCGGAGCCGAGAGGCTGCAAATTGATAACTGGCCCAGACGGAATACATTATCTCTCAAATTCTACACCGAAGTCTCACGGGGCCAGAATTTCAGGACACTGAAATGTCATTCCCGGCTCGGTTTTTTTGAATAATGAACGACTCATGCTCCCCATAAATATTTGGGTTATTCTAAGTGTTACTTTAGAAGCTTTAACTCAGAGTTGTTCACTGCTTTCTGGTTCTTTCTGAGACATTCTCGTAGCATCGCTGAGGGACCAAAGCTGTGTCATCCCAGAGCTGCCAACAGGGCTGGGTCGGGAACAACTGAAGCAGGTCTCAGCAGAACGCCTGCTCCCCCTGTACGTGGTGAACTCTGTTAAACACTTTTTTGCATTTGCAGATAAATAAATGATAGTTGGAAACTATTGCCCCCCAATTTGCATTTCAATGGCCTAATAACAGCCCATCACTGGCCCACTGCTTTGCAGGATGGGGGTGATAAGGAATAAGTAATGATTTGTTAACAAGATCAGATCTTTGATTGTAATGCACAATAGATGTACAAATTCTATATTTAACTTTTATTCGCCTTTTAATTGCTATGGATTTCTGGGCCTGCTACCAGCTCCTTTATCAGGCTTGAAGAAATGGTTCCTATAATCTCTACCCTCAGTCCCAGTGGACATTACTGTGGATTTTCTCCAGAATCGGAAAGGCGGGCCAGTTCCTATCCATAGCACTATCCTACCTGCCCTAGCTGCAAGGGTGAATTCATGGGTTCGGGCCCTGGGAGTTAAGAAAAAGTAAGAGCGGGCTGCCACGTTCGGGCTGAATTTTTCAAACTGAATGGTTGAACGGGGAAGCGTCGTCGGCAGATGGAGAAATTTTCAGACTTCCCAAAGAATTTCAGGATAAGAGAAGGCAATGTATTAAGCATGAGCCCTTTTTAGAATTCAGCGGGGGCGATCAGCCACATTGCAGGGTGGCCTGCTCAGAGTTTACCTAGCCTTGGCGCTGCCAGCGCCTGACACTCCACACAGTAGCTGTCTGGAACGCTCAGAGCCAGTCCCGCGGCTACTGTTGGGAGCACAAGCCCTGTCATGTGGCCACGTTGAAGCACGGAAAGTCATTCCGTGGTGGGCAGTATCTTGCTCGAGCTGTTTCAGCTGCCCAGAAAGCATCCTTAGGCTGTCAGTCAGTTTGGGTAGATGCTAAGTAAAGTTTACCTTTCCTACGCTCTGCCTGTTGCAGTATGTAATCCCTTACACATTGGCTGTGGAAGATGAAAAGTTGGTGCCTTCTTCCCGTAGTGCCCTCCTCAAGCCCCCCAGGTAGACCGGGCAGAAGCCCCCCTGAGTCTTCCCTTTTGATGCCTTTGCAGCAGGTAGGATGGCAGCACTGGGATTAGCTTGCCCCACGTGAAAATACCCTTTTTGCCAGTCACATGTCGGCGATTTCACATGGTTCTTCCTAATAGTGAAGTAGCAGCCGGGTCCTGATTTAAGAGAACACAAAGTCCCTGGAGGAAATTACAGTCCAAGTTCACAGTTGGCCACGAGCCCCAGGAAATGTTAAGGGAAAGTGACCGACGACTCAGACTCGTGCAGGATGGCACAGAAGGGAGATGTGTGTGGGCTCATCTTTGTACTGGCAGAAATCTTGACCGAAATGTTTTTCATACTCTGAAGCAGGAAACTGCAAGGACTACTATTCAGTGCGGTAAATCTTCCTAACCCCCAGCTATCGTGTCGGGAAGCTGTTAATGAAGCCATGTAAACTTGATTGCATCCAAACTTGGTAGCAACAGGAGCTGAATCTTTGGGGCCACTGATTTATTTCTGTGTCCTTTTGACTCAACAGTGCTCAGACAGTTTTACATGGGACAGCAGATATTGACCGTCTCTCGGCCTCTCCTATGTGGGCACCTGCATAGGAGATACTGTTCATTCCTGACATAAAGGAGTGACCCGGTTCACAATCTTGCTTTCACTCATTATTAATAAGCGAAGATTTAAAAGTCCAGTTGGGACGTGTTATCTTAGCAATGAAACTCACTTTTGAATATCCTTCCCTTTTGTTTCTTAAAAATGTCATTATCTCTGTGGTCTGGTCAGCTCCCGATAAGCTATAATGTGTTTAAATTTTCAGATTATTTTTATAGAACAGAGAGAGGATTGGAAGGGTTGGAGCAGCCTGAAATAACAATTCTGAAAGTGGGGCCAGAGAGAGGGGTGCTTAGCTTGCATTCGGCTGACCTTGGTTTGATCTCCAGCATCACTTCTGATTTCCCTGGACACTTCCAGGAGTGATTCCTGAGCACAGAGCCAGGAGTAAGCCTTGAGCACAACTGGGTGTGTCCCACAAACAAACAAGCCTATTCTGAATATAGAAAATTGGCTTGAAGTTATTTACAAATTGATTAAAGCGGGCCAATAATCTCAGGTATTGAAGAATGAAGTGTGGGGTAGAGAGTAAATAAGATGGGTATTGATGGAAAATATAAAGGCTGAACATTAAAATTTAAAAGATTGAAGTCTAAGAAATATTTTACTTACATAGAAATTTGAGAACATACATACAGTATTAATTGCCTTTATAATATGTAATTTTTAGAAGTTATTCTTAAGGATTTAGAGGGATTATGCAGGGTTTACATTCATGTCTTGCAATCCCAGCATTACGTGATCCTCCAGACTTCACTGAGTACAGCCCTGGTGACGCCCAGGCACGACTGGGCCACCTGGCTAATCCCGGGCACAGCGGGCCTGTGCAGCTTTCTCTGGGAGCCCACTCCCCCAAAAATGTGTGTTTCGCTTTTAACTATTTATTCTATTGGGTTTAGACAGAAGTCTTACTGCCCTGGGCTGGGGCGATAGCATAGCGGGTAGGGCATTTGCCTTGCCTACGGCCAACCTGGGTTCGAATCCCAGCATCCCATATGGTCCCCTGGGCACCACCAAACATAATTCCTGAGTGCAGAGCCAGGAGAAACCCGTGTATCACCGGGTGTGACCCAAAAAGCAAAACAAACAAACAAATAAAAAAAAGAAGTCTTACTGCCCTAATAACAAGAAATCTCTTTTATATTTCATGTTATGATAATGCTTGAAATCTTATTTGTATTTTTATTGAGGTGGCATATAGTCAATGAACCTATTACATATACATATAATGTTTAATATATATGTGCTTAAAAAAAACTAATAAAGGAAACACCTGGAGATGAACAGACACTTACACAAAGAAAGTGGCCACGAAGTAAATGAAAAAGTGTTCATTGTCATTTATAATCAGGGAAATCTAAATCAAAACAGCAGTGAGGTATCTTCTCACACCAGTGATACTGGCATATAACAAGAAACAACCAGAGATGTGGTTTAAAAAAATTAACTCTATTGGGGCTGGAGAGATAGCACAGCGGGTAGGGCGTTTGCCTTGCACGCGGCCGACCCGGGTTCAAATCCCAGCATCCCATATGGTCCCCTGAGCACGGCCAGGGGTAATTCCTGAGTGCAGAGCCAGGAGTGACCCCTGTGCATCTCCAGGTGTGACCCAAAAAAAGAAAAAAAAAATTAACTCTATTCAGTGCTAGTGGGAGTGTTACCTGTTTCAACCCTATGGAAAACAGTGTGGAGACTTCTCAAAAACAAAGAATAGAGCTTCCATGTAACTCAGTGATTTCTCTTCTTGGTGTGTACCACCAAAAACAGCAAGACATTAGTTCCAAAAAATGCATACATTCATTACAGCAGCCAAGATATGGAGATAACCCAAATGACAAACAAATAGAGCGTCAACAAGCATGTGATCTAAACTATAATAAGGAATTTTTTCAGACTTGAGTTTTCTAGGGAGGAGAGGTGGGAAAGGGAGGGAAACAGGTCTTTCACTAGAGGGGCAGTGACTGGGCTGGGGGTGGTTGGAGTTGGCACGTTGACACTCTATTTGTTTGTCATTTGGGTTATCTCCATATCTTGGCTGCTGTAATGAATGTATGCATCTTTTGGAACTAATGTCTTGCTGTTTTTGGTGGTACACACCAAGAAGAGAAAGCAGAGGACAAAATGAAGGGAGAACCTCTGTGCACAGTGATTCGAGTGCCAGGAGCAATTTGTATGTTTATATTTATGAAAAAAAGTAAAGAGGAAACAAAGTAAACAGTTGATTGGAATAGAAACAGCAATTTATTTATTCCAAGTATTCAAAGCAATACTGGGGCAACACTGACCAAACCTCACTGTCACTTTTGAATGATGCAGGTCATTAGGTTACATAGGTTATACGGGAAGTCAACAACTGGTCAGTGCTTGCTTGCTTTCTCTCTTTCTTTCTCTTCCTTCCTTCCTTCCTTCCTTCCTTCCTTCCTTCCTTCCTTCCTTCCTTCCTTCCTTCCTTCCTTCCTTCCTTCCTTCCTTCCTTCCTGCCTTTTTTCTCTTTCTCCCTCTCTCTCTCTTTCTCCCTCTCTTTCTCTTTCTCTTTCTCTTTCTCTCTTTCTCTCTCTCTCTCTTTCTTTCTTTCTTTCTTTCTTTCTTTCTTTCTTTCTTTCTTTCTTTCTTTCTCTTTCTTTCTCTCTCTCTTTCTTTCTTTCTTTCTTTCTTTCTTTCTCTCTCTCTTTCTTTCTTTCTTTCTTTCTTTCTTTCTTTCTTTCTTTCTTTCTTTCTTTCTTTCTTTCTTTCTTTCTTTCTTTCTTTCTTTCTTTCTTTCTTCTTCCTCTTTTATTTCTTTCTACAAGTGCAGCCCAGCATCTCCAAAGGATTGCAAGAAAACTCTCCTACATTACAGATTCTAACCAATAAATGAAGAAGTGATGATAGAATATCACCTTTTAACAAATCCAGTCAGTGAACTTGGAGAATAGCTTTAATATCACCAAAAAGTGATAGCCAAGCATTATAAACTTCTTTTAAATTAAATTTTTAATTTAAAATTTTAATCTAACTAATGTTATATAACATGACAGAGTTTCAGGTGTGGTGTTCCCCGTTATGAATCAGCATGTGCTTCAGATTAATCGCACTCATTACAAGCGCATTCGGTTCTGCCCTGTGCGGCAGATACTTCTGATGAATGTACGAAGCAGCCTCTAAGAAGGAGCACAAGTAAAAGGACAGAGGCAGAGAAGAGAAGCCGAAGTAGGGCAAGGGGTAGAAAGAAAGTCAGTGAAATGGCAGTGTTCCTGGCTATCTGCTGATACTAAGGAATTAGTGACAATTTAAAGCGCGATTGTAGTATTGTGATGATTTTTTCACAAATCAGTTTTAAATATTTACAGTAGCAGTAATGTATATGGTTTTGACGTCCAGTTACCTCACCTCACCAGTTCCGTGTACCCCACCTCGTCATCCCCCTTTGCCTCCACCCCAAGTATGCTTATGTAAAGTGCTCGTCTTTCAGACATTTATCCCGAAATATTTAGAGGAGAAATTTGCTGCAGGATCCTCAGAGAGCTTGTGAAGAGTGGATGAGGTATGTTAATGAAGCAAGATGGACTGAGTTCAAAACCAGTAAGGCTGGTTGTTACAGAAGCTCTGTTCATTCGCTCTGTGTGTGTATATGTTCATGTGTGTGTGTGTGTGTGTGTGTGTGTGTTAAGGAACAAAGATGATTCTAACCGCAGCGTGGTGTGTTCCTGCTGTGTGCCCTTGGGTTTGTGTTTGCACTAGGCTTATTATGTGACTCTGCCCTTGTAGAATCTGCAGCTAAGCCAGGTGCTTTTTTTTTTTTTTTTTTTGCTTTTTGGGTCACACCCGACGATGCACAGGGGTTGCTCCTGGCTCTACACTCAGGAATTACTCCTGGCGGTGCTCAGGAGACCATATGGGATGCTGGGATTCAATCCTGGGTTGGTCACGTGCAAGGCAAACGCCCCACCCGCTGTGCTATCGCTCCAGCCCCTCAGCCAGATGCTTTCTAAGGGGCCTCTAACCCCAAGCCTCTTATATATATTTCCTTGGTAGTTTTCAACTCAAATTCAGGGGCACGTCATTTTAGGGATCAGCAGTGTCTGGGTCAATGAAGCAAAGTTCAGACTTTGAACGACCGTAGGATGTGGGCGTGAATTATATCTGTTTACTCCCCTGCGATTCTTCCTCAGAGCAGACCTCGTGGCCAGCCCTGGGAGATGGCAGTGGGCAGCTGGGCCTGCCGCGTGGTCGATCCTGACCGTGAAGCTTGAACCTTTCTTGCAGAACCTCCCGGAGCTCGGGTTTTCTGATGTGTCCTAAGGAGAGGGTCATGCCTGATGTTCTTCTGCAGAAGAAGTCGTTTGCTCTGTCGCGTTTGCTCTCTGTGTGCTATGCTGTGGTATGCAAGACTCTAATTTTCTTTCAGAATAATCCTCTCCATAGCAGCAACATCCGCTCGCCTGTGGGAGCCGGTGGTGTTTTCCGTTCCTTGCATCTGTGGTGTAGTTCTATGAGCATATGTGGACGCTCACATAATTAGGTTCTTACCATAAACTGAACCTGGACCCATCTTCAGCTCATTTACTGTCTTAGAGCAGAATTGATCTTGCTTTCACATTTGATTCACCCGCTACAGAGTTGAGGAGGAAGACAAATAGCCTGGCTAGCTCACTGTAACTAGGCCAGAGCCAGCCGGGGGAAGGGGAGTGGAAAACAGGTGTTCTGATCTCTGCTTGCCTTTCTCTGCCTAGGCCTGACGAATTCACGGCCACAGAACTCTCGGCTCAGCCATCCCTGCCATCCCAGAGGGGTCCTGCCAGCTTGGCTGCTCCCTTTTCCTGTCTGTAAAAGATTTCCTGAGCCCAGTTTAATTTCTGGGATTAGCTGTTGAAACCAGTGTGACATGTTGCACTTGTAATATTCTGCATGGAATCCTTTCTTTCAGAGGGAGTTCGGATTTCGGGTTTGAGAGCTATTCCTTGTGGCGCTCAGGGGTTATTTCTAGTTTCTTGCTCACAAATGACCCCTGGCAGTGCTCACGGGACCATATCTCCAATGCTGCACATCCAGATGGGGCCAGCTCCATGCCAGGAATCTCCAGTTATGCCTCCCTGGCCCTGACATCCCCTTAGGGCTGGAGCGTGACCTAACCTATTACTTCTTCTAAATTAAACTTAAGTTTTGTTACTGTAATGTAGACAAAAGCCGCAACTGTTGATGCAAGTCTAGACTTGATTAGATAACAAAGCTCCAGTATTAAAGTGGGCAAGTGTGAAAAGCAACTTTCATGTTGAAGATTGTCACGTGTCACCACAGGGTCGTTAAGTCCTTGTCTAAGAATTTCCTAAGCTGTCTGTTGCTAGTGGAGCCTTCTGTGCTACTGTTTTTGTCTGATGAGTTTAGTTGGCTCCTGTGTTCCTCTCCCATCTCACTTGGCGCTCTCCTACGGGAATTTCAGGATCGAGGAGTGTATGTCACCCATGGCTGACATACGGCCACTGGGGCAGGGACTTCAGAGCCCATGGTCTGGAACAATGAGTTGACGTGGTGGTGGTGACGGGAGGTGGTGAGGCTGCCGGGGTGGGAGACTATCCGCCCCCAATCCAAAAAGACACCAGAGTTCTCAGTCCGGGCACCGGGGTACCTGAAACTATCTGCAGCTGTGGCCTCTGCACAGAATGTTCTTGAAGTATGACTGTAGCGCTGGGCATGGGTGCAGCTGGTGGGGCGTCAGCTGGTGGGTACTTGGCTCACCTCCCCCGCAACGACCCCCAGAGTTTTCAGCCACAGTGACTGGCATGTGTGTCCATAATTTTCAGCCCATAGACTGTTACTTTCAAATAAATGTTGCATATAATAGAGTGGAAAGAACAGGACTTTAAGCCAGGTGAAACCTCTCTTGGCATTACTAGCAGCGTCATCGAGAACTGGAGATTTCTGAGACAGTTTCATCTTCAGGGCGGTAATGAATATCAGATTGCTCTGGCAGCTGTTTTCGAGAAGAAATGCCATACTAATTGGAAAGCATCCGGGGCCTTACCTTCCACCTGCCTGGCAGCCAGTGGAATCATTCCCCTCCTCCCCTCTCTCCTTCTCTGCTATTATTATTATTATTATTTTGCCTTTGGAGTCGTACCCAGTGATGCTCAGGGGTTACTCCTGGCTCTACACTCAGAAATTACTCCTAGGATTGTTTGAGGGACCATACAGGATGCCAGGGATCAAACCTGGGTTGGCAGCGTGTAAGGCAAACGTCCTACCCACTGTGCTATCACTAGAACCTCTGCCATTACATTAAATCATTTTTTCTTATATCTTGGGAAGAATTTTGGGGTGGCGGGGGGGTGTGCTCGTTGGCGAGGGGGCACCGTGCAGTGCCTGGGGTCTGTCCGACGCCTGCATTCAAAGCACGTGCTCTAGCCCTGTGGGCTGTCTCCCAGCATCTTTAGATATTTTATTTCACTTTGGCTGGGGTGGGAGGGTTGGCTATGCTTGGAGGTACTCAGGGCTTACTCCCAGCTCAGTGCTCTGGGGGACATATGGAATGCCGGGGATTGATCTGGAGTCGGCCACATGCAAGGCAAGCCCCTTCCCTGCTTTAGTACCTCTTCAGCCCCAACCTTCAGATACATTCTTATGACCTTTGAACCCAAGTAAGTTGCTCCTTTAAAGATGATGTCGGTTTTTGAAGCCTTCATATCCAAGTTAAGTGTATTACAAATGAATATATACAAATACACAAAAATCACAAATAAACATATACAAAAAGATGTAAGTAAAGATGAAGTATAAAGTATAAAGTCATCTCAGATTGGAGAATAGAGTAAAGGAAGAATTTCTGGGGCAGTAGAGGCAGGTAGCTGGAGAGGTATCTGCCTCGGACCTGCCGGTACTAGGCTTGGTCTTCCCTACCTTCTTGGTTAGATTAGCACTCTATAGCACTGTTGTCCCGTTGTTCATCAATTTGCTCGAGCGGGCACCAGTAACGTCTTCATTGTGAGACTGGTTGTTACTGTTTCTGGCATATCAGATATGCCACGGGTAGCTTGCCAGGCTCTGCCATGTGGGCGGGATACTCTCGGTAGCTTGGCAGGCTCTCCGAGAGGGACAAAGAAATTGAACCCAGGTCGGCCGTGTGTAAAGCAAATGCCCTACTCGCTGTGCTATCTCTCCGTCTATACATATGTATGTAAATATATAAAGATACATTTTTGGCATGTGCTCTACAATATATACCATTGTATATACTCAAAGTAAGAACATGAAACACAAAAACTGATGACTTTCATAAGTCTTTTCACTGAATTATAATGAACAGTGTCTTTTGCTTGTTTGGTTTTTGGGTCACTGTATCACTGTCATCCTATTGTTCATTGATTTACTCAAGCTGGCACCAGTAAAGTCTCTATTACACTCAGCCCTGAGATTTTAGCAGCCTCTCTTTACTCATCTTTCCCAATGATTGGAGGCTCTTACAGGGTCAGGGGAATGAGATCTACTGTTACTGTTTTTGGCATATTGAATACGCTACGGGTAGCTTACCAGGCTCTGCCATGCGGGCAGGATACTCTCGGTAGTTTGCTGGGCTCTCCGAGACGTATGTATATGTCTGTTACTGTATAACAGTTTTATATACAGGTCACACCCAGAAACTAAATACAATACAAGCAACAGCCTCTAGAAATTCCCTGTCGTGGGACCTTCTGAGTTGTAGATTTGGGATGAGACCCAGCCTTACTCTCTGCGACTCATCAAAGGGATCCCAGCCAGAAAGGGGAGGAGGCCACGGGTCACCTGGAGCCCCCTCTCCAGCCATCCTCCCGGCTCCCAGTCCTCCAGTTGGCTCCCCTCATCCTACCACAGTCGGACACACCTGGGCGATGTTTCCTATTTAAGATTCTTGGGATAGCAAAAAATACTGCACCCATGGTCATCACCTAGACGAGCAATCGTTCTATTATTACATGAAATCTAAAACCACGCAGAGGTAGTCAACACTGTGTTGGAAAGGTTTTCTTTATTGTTGCCAGACAGCTTAGAACTTGGTGGTCATCTTCCCCATGTTCTGGTTTAATAGAAATAACTACAATACGTTTTCCCCCAGAGTAGACTGTGCTGTTGATGAGAGTGGAATAACAGAAAGTATCTGCTTCTGGCTCTGTTTTGCAGCAGTACTTTTTCATCTTTTATTGGAAATGAAGACTGGTTTGTCATGCTTTTCGGTCTTAATTTGACTATGTAAAAAATAAACTAATGAAAAATAAACCAAATACAGCTATTTTGTAAATGTATTAAAAGGCTGTATTTGAGGAAAAATTTTATAATATATTTAAATTATATACTGGCCAATAAGGCATCAGGCAGCTAATTGCTTCCTGTCCCTTTCGAAATTACTCAGCTTGAAAAAAGAGAGCATGTATTGATTTACTGTTTAGTAAATGTCCCAGGTCTCTTCTCCTACACCCAGACACACACACACACACACACACACACACACACACACACATACACACACACACACACACACACACACACCACCAGCACCAACACCAACACCACATACCACCACATGATTGCATTGGCAAGGAACCACACAACTACATATTTCTTTCATTCTGCAATGCAATATCAAAATTAGGATGATGTCATTTCTTTCTGTATAGTAGGAAGAGAGCAATGCAGTCTCTTGCCCCCGCACATGACCATCTTCACCAGGGCCCCTCAGAGGGGACGGGTTGTGTTTCCCTCCTCCCCACCCCCAGCAGAGCCTCGACAGTTGAGGACCTCCAGAACCCAGACATGGCCTTGCTCAAGGCCACTCTCCACATGTTCTGAAGAGCCTCACGTATGGGGGAGCCGGCGGAGGAGCCTAGGTGTGTGGGACCTCCAAGGCTGCTCGGATTGGGATTGGGTCTCTTCCACCCAGATCCCCCATTTTCCAGTATGTAGGCAGTCACACCCAGAGACTGCCCCTGGTGAATTGTAATTCCATCAGCGGCAAACATCCAGAGACTATAAGATCAAGCTCCTGGAAGTGGAAGCTCCCAGACATCTAATAGCCTAGTTGTCCCTCTTGCAGAACCTGACATGATACTGAGAGTCTACTGCCCACTTGGGAGAGCCTGGCAAGCTCCCCGTGGCATATTTATATCCAAAATACAGTAACAGGTATATACATACCTCTCAGAGAGCCCAACAAGCTACCGAGAGTATCCCGCCCGCATGGCAGAGCCTGGCAAGCTACCCGTGGCGTATTCAATATGCCAAAAACAGTAACAATAGGTCTCATTCCCCTGACCCTGAAAGAGCCTCCAATCGTAGGGAAAGACAAGTAAGGAGAGGCTGCTAAAATCTCAGGACTGAGTGTAATAGAGACTTTACTGGTGCCCACTCGAGTAAATCGACTAACAATGGGATGACAGTGGTACAGTGATACAGTGATAATAGGAAGTAGCATACAATTATTAAAACACACAGAATGATAGGCAGTATGATATTTTCTTGAGTGATGTGTTTGCTTTTAATGTAAAAGAAAGCCAGATTTGAGGCTGGGAACATAGTACAGTGGGTAGGGCACTTGCCTTGTATGTGGTGACCCAGGTTCAATTTCTAGCATGTATATGGCCTTCCAAAACCTTGGAGGACTGATTCCTGAGCACAGAGCCATGAGTAAACCCTGAGCACTGCTTGATTAAAAACAAACAAACAAACAAAAAGCTAAGCTTCTAAAAGAAAGAGCAATATTTTCATTTTCCAAGAATGTTCAACATGAATATCAGGTTTTATATGCTTTTTTTTTGCTTTTTGCTTTTTGGGTCTCACCCGGCCATGCACTGGGGTTACTCCTGGCTTTGCACTCAGTAATTAATCCTGGCGGTGCTTGGGGAACCATATGGGATGCTGGGAATCGAACCCAGGTCGGCTGTGTGCCAGGCAAATGCCGTACCTACTATATTGTCGCTCCAGCCCCGAGTTTTTATATGCTTATAAGAATATTAGAAGCAATTCCCAAAGTTACTTTGTTACTATGTTACTTTGGGGAAAATTATTATGAGGGTCATACACATTTAAACTCAAATATTGTCTTTTGCTTTATTTCAAGAATTATCCACTGTTTTAGAGAATCACTACTTTGTTCCTGTACCTTATATGACACTTATGTAGGTTTGTTCCCGCTCTCTGAGACTTTTCTACAAGTGTCTGATTTTCTTTTTCACTGTTGACTCTGACACACTATTCTAAAACCAAATTACTAGATGCGATTAGTAAGACATTTCAAAGAAAAACCCAGATCAACTGCTCTGAAGCATAACTGAGTATCATTTAATGCGCTTACTCCTGGAAACATGTATTCCAGCAGTGTCATTTCAGAAATAGTATCTTTTTTTTTTTTGTCATTTGAATGAGTGTAAATTCTTGTCTGTGACTTGTAGTTGTAATCTTGAATGCCTCTGTCAGTCACGTAGCGGGGAATTCATCCTGATGGTTTCCTGAGCTTTGTCTATAGCGGATCAGAGAGCATCTTTCTTTGTAGGAGAGTATTTTGTGTGTGGAGTAACATTTTCTTTGTCATGTTGAGTGTTACTATATTATCGTTATACCCTTGTTAAAAAAAATGCACACGACTCCTAGTATTTCTCTGACAAAATCCCACCCTCTCTGTTTGACCTTACCGGCTAGTCTCAGGAGATCTCTGTTTTGGGTTTTCCTGGAGCTGTGCTGCTAAGCGCTCTTGCAAGCCCACCACCGGCCCCTTCATCCCAGGGTCCTGCATGCGGCTGAGCCGCAGAGGCGAGGCCGCTGTTTACTGGTGAGCTCCCATGACCGTAGCCACCACTCCCGGGTTAGATAATGGACTCAAAGGTTAAGAGCAGAGGATCTCAACAGCTCCAATCAGCGGGGCTTTTCCAGGGCTAATTACCTCTTTACTGCGCTGACTCTAATGTGACATGTTTATTGCCTTAACTAACAACTCATTAGCTTAGTTGATGTTTTTGTCAATATTAATTCGTTCATTTAAGCCAAGTCAAAGCTTAAACAAAGATGTCCAGACTGAGAAACGGGCAGCAGAGTGACTTTTGTTTGCTCATCCTTTTTTTTTCCCTCCCTTCCTCACTCAACTTCAATAAAATAAATGTGCAGAAAGGGGACATTTAGAGTGCTTTAGTGAGGATGTTGGCATTTGTCTGTCTGCCAGCGTGTGAAGCAATCCCACATCCATTTCTCCTAGTATTTGGCGTCTACCGCCACAGGCAGCTGTTTCTGGTCTTTGACTGTGGCACTGACCTGTAAAGGGTTAATATTTCACCGTTCTTCCTCTAGTGGAGTGTTGCACTGTGGTTATTAGGAAAGAGACCAAGTAATTTGGGGACATGATCACAATCTCCCCTGGATGATCTCTGGAGTTACTCTGAGATTTACCTGGTGATGATGGCTAATTCCTTTCACCACCCATCATTTCCAGAGAAGAGATAACGCAGCGTTTCAGGCACGCCCCACACTGCTGCTTTTTCCTGGCAGATGTCATTGTTTTGGTTTCCCATGTTTTAAAATAATCCTTAAATTCCAAAAGCCCTGGACCTACACCAGCGGATGTGACTGAGCATGAACCTTGGGCCGAGTGGGAAGTTGAGTCCTCAGGAGAGATTCCTGTCCCCCACTCGGCCAGGCCTCTCACAGGGCGGCGAATGGCTGCGCGAGGACCAGCCGCAGGTAGGGGTGATCCCTGTGGGAAGCAGAGCCGAGGAAAGTGACGGTGTCCCGGGCGTGAGGCCCCTGGAAAGGCTGGTCTCTACTTTGAAGGCCAGCGGTTCACTCCAGTTGGTTCCTGAGGGCGGTCGCGCCCCGAGACACTCCCAGAAGGAAGACACAGTTCCTGCTAACACGTGGAACCAAGTCCCCTGTGCAGGGCCTTGTCACAGCTCCCTCTGCGGCCTCAGGCCCTTGTGCTCTCCCTCTTGCTCTCTGCTGCGTTGGCCATCTAGCCACCCAGAGGGCCCAGTGGTTGCTGCCTCATGCTGGACCCTCAGCCTCTCCCATGGCTGCCCTCGTGCCGGCCACTGTCAGATGTCCCCCTTGAATAAAGCACATCCCTCTCAGTGTCTAGACTCCCTCTCTGCCTTGTTCCCCTCACAGGACTTGAAACCAGATCTTCCGATTCTTTTCTTGGTAGGTCCCCATCAGATCACCGCCCCTGAGAGGGCCCACGCCTTGTTGACCTGCTTCCTCGCAGGTGCCAGTAACTCTTGGGCCAGGGAGGGGTGCTGGGGCGGGGACTCAGCCCCTGGTCTCCTCCTGTGGGCCTGCCCCGCTCTCTGGCCTCCCGGCAGTCTTACTCCTTTGGGGAACAGAGCATGGACAAATGTGGACCATTCCACGGAACACTTGATAGATTAATGGATATTTGTTTTATGTCTCTGACATCATAAACATCTGCTTCAGTTATTTAAAAGCTTTATCGCTGACCCCCAGACTGTCCAAGAGTCAGTACGTTTTACCTTCTGTAGGCAAAAACTAAGCCTATAGGCACTAAGTAATGTTCTTTTATCTTTAAGGCTAAGCTCATCTTCTATTTCAGTCTGTCATTCAAAATACATTAAATACCAGCAGCAGAATGAGATTAAATTCCATTATATGACACAATTTAGTTCATCGGAAACGCAGTAGAACAGAAAAAAAATATTACTTTGAATCCAGGATGGATTTTATGCTCTGATTATAGGATAAGAAGCAGATAATTACTTTGAATTAGGACTGTTTTGATTAAGCTGGTATTGGCTTAATGAGGATCTTTTAGATGAATGAGTTTAAAAATATCTTTTTAAAATTAATTTCCTTATTTAGAAAAGTTATTTGATGCTTTAGTGAAAAGAAATGACATTTTTATGTAGCACAGGATGGAGGTTTAAAATCTAAAGTTTACTGTCTGCATTAATTCAAGCGTCCATAGAGATATTTGCTAGTTACTGCATGTTTGTGACTAAGGCACTCAACATTGGAATTATTTTCAATTAAATTTAAGTCCTGATATGCAGCAAAGAATAGAGTTCTGGATGGCGCTCAGCCATCTTTATTCCTTGATGGACATTAGCAAGTGGGAAACGGCTTCACTCTCTTGGTTACACTTTGAAATAAGTGGCCAATCATTATTAATTCATTCTGCACTCATTGTAATGGCATAAATCATCATAAATTCATTTGGCTTAAAGTGCATATAATAAGTTTCCCCACGGGAATTTCCTTGTAATTGAGCTATTAATTAGTGTATTTTTTAGAAATATGACCTTTTCCCCCTTCTTTGCTAAGCAGAACCAAGAGTGGTTCATGAGTTTCGTTTAAAGTAGAGACAATAAGTTTGTCTCCATGCGGCCTGTTGGTTGACCCCGGAGGGTCCAGCTCCAAGGACCTGGTTGTGTGTGTCCCCGCAGCACCATCCCTGGTTGTGTGTGTGTCCCCGTAGTATGGTGGCAACAATGGTTCTGCATGTGTGCTGGCCTTTCCAGGACCTTATCTCTGAAACTCGACTGTTTTCTAATAATGCTAGCAAGAAATAGTGCTTTCCTGAACGACATGCTAAGATTCTGACTTCATTTTTAATTCCTAATCCTTGGTCCTCCCTGTGGCCGCTGGCGTTCTGTGAGCCCAGCTGCCTGGATATGGCATCCCCAGGGAGACCCTCAGGAATTAGGGTCCCCACTTCCTACCACGAGCCCCATCCTCTCCCCCCTCCCTCAACCTCTGCACCTGCCCACCCCTCCTTCCTCCGGCCAGTGGACTCTCTGGCTAGAGGACTTGGAAGGGATGATTCAAGGGGCGGCCATGGGATTCCTCTGAGCCTGCCCCCCACTCCAAAAGAGGGAAATAAAAGTTATAAATGAATATCTGAAGAAATCACGGATTGTACAACTTTTTCAATGATCCTTTTGTGTTTGCTGCCTTTTCTGTGCAAGTGAAAACTGAATTAAAAAGGACAGCGTGATTCAAGTCTAACTGAATCCATCCTGTGTGAACAGGTCATGTTAGGGGGCCTTACGAGAATAAAGGCTTGTGTTTGTTTAAAGGTCCCTGTCATCTCGGAGCTGGAGAGATGGTGCAGCAGGTGGGGTGCTTGCTTTGCACACGGCCCTTCTGATTTTGCTCCCCAACTTATCCTATGTTCCCCTGAGCACTGCCAGGAATGACTCCTGAGTGTGGAGCCAGGAGTAACCTTTGAGCATCACCAAACGTGTCCCCCTAAACCCCCCCACCCCCCACTAAGTTTCTATTTGATCTTTAAGTGACAGTTGACTGCATGTCTACGGTTTAAGTGAGAAGTTCACTGCACTGTGGAGAACTCCGAGTATGACCATCAGCTTTGTCCCAAACTTGAAATAGAGATTCGACAGAGAAGTGGGAAACAGTCATCTAAAGAGTAATGATGCCAAAATTGATACTTGAACTACATAACTGCTCTTATTTGTTGATATAAAATGATTTCTATAATCAGCAATAATATATACTTTGCAATGTATATCAATTGATATACAATGTATATCAATTCATTGTTATCTCAGTAATAGCACAGATGAGAGGAAGAGACTTAGTCCTGGCCATATCTGTTAATCTTTAAAAAGAGGTTGGTCCTCAGAGGCAGCCAGTCACTACAAAAAAATTCCAACTTGGCAATTTCCCGTGGTCAGTTGATGATGGCGGTACTCACTCCGCCAAAGCAACAAGTCCTTCATGGAATAATACTGCCGGCTCCTTAAGCATCGCTTACAAAGGCTTGATTTCACTTTCTGTCTCAATCCTTTTCTCATTTTTAGGGTTTTGCTGTTACAGCAAAGTATAAATATTTTCTTGCAGTTTTGCTCTTTTGTAGCACTTTTTGAAAACTGATTAAAGTTAGAACACTTTTCTTTCTCTGTAAAGGAAAAGCTGGAGATAAAATAGCACTAAAATATGAGCTATTGTTATTGCTCTTGACTGCATGACAACAGAATTAGTTTCTCCACAGCCAGAGGGTCTAAGTTAATTGTGATTTATCCAACGCCCAAGTTTAGTGCTTTCTGCTTTTCCAGGGTTTTGTTTTGTTGTGATTTGTTTTCCAGTGGCTGGAGCCTATGTGCATTTTGAAAATTCATTTGTACCTTTGGCAAGATTGGGGGTGAAGGGGGGACCGGTGTTGAGTATTAAAAGCCACACACCGAGGCCCGACTCTCTCTCAGTCACAGGGTCTGTTGGACTCATCTCTCTTAGGGTAAGAGCGATCAGACCAGTAATTGGATCACTTGACCTTGAACGTAGCTCCAGACTGGCTTGAGAAATGCTGGACTCCACCTGGTAAGAGGTTAAGGGGGAGCCTTAGCAATCTCAGTCAAGAGCCAGCGTGCGCAGTAGGACTTACCAGCTGTGATAGTGGAGGAGAACTCGTGCAGTTCCCCCAGAGGGGACATTGATTACAAATGGCCCTTGTTTCCCACGCTCTTCATGTTTTGTAAAAAATAGTTTATTCACCAAAGAAGAGCAGAGCCTCCAAGTTGAATACATTTAGCCCTATGCAAAGACTTAGATATACCATCCGATAGATTCTGTGTATCATCGTAGAGCTGGGGAAATACAGCACAGGCAGCAAATGTTTGAAACAGGCTATTGGAAATTTCTCGTCTGCGTATAATTTTATTGCCTAAATTGGGCACATACAGTATAATTTTCAAAGAATTTGCTAAAACAACAATTCTGTGTTCAGTATCTACTGAGTATAAAGCACTGTGCTAATCAGCCTGTATTGAAGTGGTTTTGTAAGGCCAGGGAGTAGCTCCCACGGTTAGTATTCTATTATTTTTGTATTCTCGTTTTGTATTCTCGAGGCCTGGGTTCAATCTCTGGCTCTGGCGCACCCTCTGGTCCCCTGAGCACCACTGAGAAGAGCACCTCCCCAGTTCCTCGGATTTGCACCATAGGGTGTGGCTGCCAAAACCTAAAACAAACAAGCGAGCAAGCAAAAACGTCTTTGCCATTTTATATGGCCCAGGAGCTAAGGCATTTACTAGATTTAAAAGAAAAAAAAAAGTAACGAAGTAGAATTAGATAGGTTAGACCTTGGACATCAGGGTAAATATCTTTGGGCTCGGTAAAGCCGTGGATAGTAGTTGTGATATGGAAAAGTAGCAGGAAAACTGGGGAGGAAGTTGCTCCCTACACCTCACGGAGTCTCCGCTCCCATGAGAAGGAAACCTGGGATTTCAGGAGGGGCGGTCATTCTCAGCAGTCCTCAGGGCTTGCTCCTGGCGTTCTGCTCAGGAATCACTCCTGGTGGCACTCTTGGGGAGGGGGGGACTGTGTGCAGTGCCGGGGCTCAGCTGGGGATGGGCCACTTGCCAGGCACGTGCCCCCTCCCCTTGTATTAGCTCTGGCTCAAATCTGAGTCTTGCTGAAGACGGCTGTGTGCTCAGGTGTCAGACTTTACTTCCCATCCTCTTTTTAAACGAGCAAAGTGATCCTGTGGTTGGCATTTGGCCAGTGAAATGTGATTCGTTTTGAAAAAGAAGCTTCTAAAACACACACACACACACACACACACACACACACACACACACACACACACACCACCTTTTTTAATTGGAGTCGGATGACCTGCATTACTGTTCGTGATGGTTCCTGTGCACAAGATTCCAGCACCACGCCCATCACCGGTGTGCCCGGCAGGCTGGCTCTGCAGCCCCCCGCTCTGTAGCTGTGATGCCACAGAGCTGGAGGCAAGTCAGTTGCAGGGGCCATGGCGGGACCCTGTTGGCCTGCGAAACCACAGAGGCAATCTTCCTGCTGTGTGGGAAGAGGGAACACGTATGCTTGCGCCGTTTGATGGAGACCAGGTAGCTGTATGTTGGCTTGAGATGGATCCTAAAGGACGGAGACTTGAGTTCTCCGTTAGGTAGGGTGTCGCGGGTGCCGCGTGGTTGCAATGATGCAAGTGTGATGGGAGCTGCATATCGATGGTTCCATCGAATTCGGGCCACAGAGTCCAAGACGCCATATCCTGGCCCGCAGCCAACACTCGCCTTCTGTGGTTTGTCCCCGACAGCCCAGACAGAGGGGCCAGACCATATTTTTAAGTCCTTTTAATTAAGAAAACTTCTATGATTCTAATTAATCCCATTTGACTGGGGATGAGCAGATCAGAATTAGAAAGGCAATAGGTCTTGGCCCTCTCTAATCACAGGACAGCCCAGGTATCGATCTTTCGAAAAAGAAAATTGCATCAGAACTCTTTGGCTTACAACTTCCCAGTGATTTTTTTCCCCATCACCCCCAGAATGAACCGACTCTCGGCGTGACCAAGGAAACCCCCTGTGGGTGGCCGTCTCGGGCATTACCGCTCGGCTCCGTCCACCTGCCTGCCACAGGCCCTTTGTCCTCTGCCCAGCCCCTCTCTCCTATAACTCAGCCTCCAGCCGCAGTGTTGAACGCTGGGGAACCCCGTCCATTCGTCTTCTGTGTTCACATGTTCCGTGTGGACTTGGTGGTCTCAGCCAGATGCTGCCATTTGAGCACATGTAATGTCGCAATTTCAGAACAGATCACCCCGAGAAAACTCTGAGTCCCGCCAGTCGGTATGACAGTTGCGTGTCAAGTGAGCTCTTTGCTCTCTCCGTGTCCCTCACATTCCCTGCCAGCACCGTGGCATCGTCCCTAGCGACGAGCACCATTTGTGAGGTCACTGAGGGACAGAGAGACTGGGGCTTGGCGAGGCGGTGCCCTGGGAAGCTGCGTTTCCTTCTGAACCCGGCACGCTCCCGGGTGTGGGGGTCACACTCGGTGGTGGAGCAGCCAGTCGGGGGTTTTCCCTCTGTTGTCCCAGCTGGCAAGTGACTGCGTTCCCTGCACTGGACTTCCCACTTGGTCAGAAAACGAACGACGGAAAACATGAACGAGATTGGCCGCTTCCTCTTTTCCTGCTGCTCTGGGCGTCGGGAAGAGGAGTAGTCACAGAGGTGGGGAACTGCCCCTGGGTTCCCCCAGCGAGGCGCTTAGGACGCTGCATGCCCCAGCCTCCTTGCCCACCGCGGGAAGCCGGGCACTAGTCAGGGGGAGTGGTGACTCTAATGCGATGAGAGGCTGCGCGCAGGAAATTCCACTTACCCCTTTGCAACATTTTCCCCCACTGGTGTCCCCCGTCCCATGTGTTAGAAGTCATCGCCATCCAGGTTCCAAGGATGTGAGCAGCCAACAGCGGGGGTTCCTCTAGCCGACAAGAACTACTGAGTAAACCTGGAAGTGGGGCAGTTCTTTGGGGTTTTAAACGCCCTTTCAGTTTCAGGGGGAGGGAGCGGGGAGGCAGCATGTGTGGCACGTGAGTCACTGGCACTGGGCCCCAGTTTGGGTCTGTCTACTTTTTCTGCATGCCCTTGGTGATGCCCTTTTCTGCATGCCCTTGGTGATGCCCTTTTCTGCATGCCCTTGGTGACGGCGGGGGGTCAGGCTGCCTCGGTTTCTGCAACACAGTAGCTCCAGATGTTGGGTATTTGGGGGTGGGGGGCCCAAGCCACTCCCCTGGCAGTGCCCGCCGAGGCTTCTCCTGACTCTGCTCAGGAGTGACCTCGGGTGGTGTTCCGGGAACCACGCGCAGTGCAGGGGCGGCGGGGGGCCCGGTCCCCTGCACACCAAGGCACACACCTTACTCAC
The DNA here is from genome assembly GCF_027595985.1 of Sorex araneus. NCBI lineage: Eukaryota > Metazoa > Chordata > Mammalia > Eulipotyphla > Soricidae > Sorex > Sorex araneus. Next base: position 364,893,594 of record NC_073303.1, read on the forward strand.
TCGCTGTCCTACCTCTCTGGCCCCTGGCCACGGGTTTCTCATGGTTCCCCCGCCCCCTCCCCTTTCCTCCTCCTGTCGTTGATGAGTGGTCGTAGTGGGCCGGGAGGCGTGCGAGGTCACGAGGTGGGCTGCGGGGCTCACATTCTGTAGTAGGGCCACTCTTTCTGGGGGGGGGGACTTCCGAGCCGAGGGGCCCACCGGGGGTCGCACCCTGTGCCTCGGCTTGGGTGCAGCAGGTGTCTGCCAGGGACACCCTCCCCGGGGCGTGTTGAGAGGATGGGGACTTGAGCAGCCTGAGCCCCTTAGGGGTCTGGGGTGGGGAAGGGAGGCCCGGTTGGTGGGGCTCACTCGCTCACTGAATCCCCCTCTCTCGCCTCCCTTCCCGCCCACTCTCACTTAACAAGTGACTAGACCTTATGAAAGGACAGGTGTTTTTGTCTTCTGGCTGCATGAAATTTTCCACTTTGTTTATTTGTTTGTTTTGCTTTTTTGGGGGGGTCATACCCGGCAATGCACAGGGGTTACTCCTGGCTCTGCACTCAGGAATTACTCCTGATGGTGCTCAGGGGACCATATGGGATGCTGGGATTCGAACCCGGGTCGGCCGCGTGTAAGGCAAACGCCCTACCCGCTGTGCTATCGCTCCAGCCCTGAAACTTTGCACTTTGATACAGGAACATTCAATATTTTATTCATAGCAAACCCTGATTGTTCTTTAGTGAGTGTTTGCCACCTACCAAAAATTGGTTTTGCATGCCGTGACTCACAGAATGTGTCTCCTGAGGGTATGTATGTGTGTGTGTGTGTGTGTGTGTGTATGGGGGGGGCAGTGGAGGCATATGAAAGGGGGTGGGTTTGGGCTTACTCCTGACTCTGCTCAGGATCACTCCTGACAGGGCTCAGGGGACCATATGGGGTGCCAGGGGTTGAACCAGGGTCGGCAGTGTACAAGGCCAGTGCCTTGCCTGCTGTTTTATATCTCTGGTCCTGAAAGAGTCTTGATTATTCCCGTTTTACAGACAGGAAAACTGAGCTTAGTGACACTTAACTCAAGCAGCTGTTTCTACTAAGTTATGACACCATGACTTATATTTTGTTTTAAAGCAGCAGCCTGAGCCCACCCTCAGCAACCCACTAGACATTTCTATGGTTTAGAAACAGTTTTGCTGCCTCCTGTCAGAAAACAAAAACAACAAAGAAAACACAACGGATCTTTTCCTCTGAGCCGCAACTGCTTTTCAAAACCATCCCCATTTTGTTTTCTCGCTAAAACGTCACAATGCCTTTTGTAACTGCGGAAACCATTAGGCGTCTCTATACAGACTGTCAGCCGACTCTTCCACCTCCAGGGGTACCTGCTGATCTGCCAGATTCAGGTGGCGCGGGGCTGTCCTTCTGTTCCTTTCGCAAGCTGTGTGAAAGATGTGCTGCGTCCTGCCACCCCGTGTCCTCAGCCATTGCAACAGGTTATGGGGGGGGGGGGGGGCTCTGTGTTTCCAAGGGGACCTGCCACACTGTGCAGCCTGGCCCCTCCACCCCGCTTCCGCCCATCGCTGCTGACCGAGGGAGCCGTGTTTCCTGGGGGCTCCCTTGGTCAGCTCCAGTGGGTCAAGGGGACTCAGGTACGGGGGACAGCCAGAAAAGCCACCGTGCCACATTCCACAGCCACCGAACTGCCCTTTAGGGAGAGATCTCGGAGTAGGGAGAGACGGCGCCTGGCGATCAGGAGCCTGCAGGCACTTCTAAGTTTTCTAGACTTACAAGCGCAGTCACTGCTTGGCGCAGACGGCGGAAGGCGTGGTGTGCCCGGGTCTGGCCCACGCTCCTCTCGCTCACGTAGGTGACCGAGCACCTGCCCTAGGAGTCCTTACGGGAAACGGGGGCTGGACTGAGCTCTCGTTTGCAAGCACGGACTGCGTCTCAGGAAAGCCCCAGGAAAGCCCACTGACCGCTCGCTTCTTTCGCTTCCAGGCAAGGCGCTGACGTTCCTCCTGCTGCAGCCCCCGAGCCCCAAGCTGCCCCCGCACAGCACCATCCGCAGGACCGCCATCGACCTCATCGGGCGCGGCTTCACCGTGTGGGAGCCCTACATGGACGTGTCGGCCGTGCTCATGGGGCTTCTGGAGCTCTGCGCGGACGCCGAGAAGCAGCTCGCCAAGTGAGTGCCTGGCCCGCGCGTCCCCTGCCCTGTGCATTCTGGGGGGGAGCGCTGCGGGGCCTTGGAACCTCATTTTTTTAACTTTGTATTGAAGATGTCTTCTCGTCTGGGTAGTATGTTTACATGTGTTCAGGTTTGCAGTAAACTGTGTTTTTAATTGACCAACAAACACACACACACACACACACACACGTATCTTAACATGTGACATTTTGGGTCTTGATAGAGAAATGTGTATGTCTGCAAGCTTGTTTTCAACAATCTGGTGGTCAGGGGGTGAGGGGCGGTGGGCCACACCCTGCAGGGGTAAGGGCTTATTCTTGGCTCTCTGCTCAGGACTCACTCTTGGCAATGCTCAGGGGACCATATAGGTGCCTGGGATTGAATCAGGGCTGGCCACATGGAAGGCTCGTGCGTTATCCTGGGACTGTTTCTCCAGCCTCTGTTCTTATAATTTTGAAGCCATTGGGACTTAGCACTGAGCCAGTGAATAGTGGTCTGTGACAGCATTTTATGTTTATTGTGCCTGGAGATATTAATAACAAATAATCGCATAAGCATATTATTTTAAAGGAGAGTTATATAGGTATATTTTTATGCATGTATATATATGTAGGTGTCACTATCACTGTCATCCTGTTGCTCATTGATTTGTTCGAGCGGGCACCCATAACGTCTCTCATTGAGAAACTTATTGTTACTGTTTTTGGCATATCCAATACACCACAGGTAACTTGCCAGGCTCTGCCGCTCGGGCTCGATACTCTCGGTAGCTTGCCGGGCTCTCCGAGAGGGGTGGAGGAATCGAACTCAGGTCAGCCGCATGAAAGGCGAACACCCAACCGCTGTGCTATAGCTCCAGCCCGTATATGTAGGTGTATATACACATATTGAAAATGCTTGCTGATAAAACACAGGGCCAGATGGTTTGCAGGAGTACTCCTTCACAATCATATGGACTTATTGGTCAGTTTCCTTGAGATTTGAGTACACATCCTGAAAAGCCGATTCTCTGGAGGCTGCCTGGAGCCCGGGAAGTAGGGAGGGCAGAGTAAGGACTAGGATGCTCAGTTGAGGAGTGTTTGGAATCACTTGGTGCCTCCAAATAGAGATTCAAGCTGAGTTGAAAACTCAGCTTGCTGTCTCCTGGAGAATATATATGCTTTTGTTTCTATTTTTTTGTTTGTTTGTTTTTTTGACAGTGTATTTACTGTGAGGATATTCCCAGGGTATTTACCGCTGCCGTATCTTACGTGCACGGTTCAGAAGTGACATGCCTGCAGCCTCACACGATCTCGTTGCTGGTAGTGGCCACTCCTAAGGGAAATGCCCATTAAGCAGTTACTGTCCAGTTACTGTCCATCTTCCCATTCTCCCTCCCACTGACTCCAGGCAGCCAGTAAATCTGTTTTCTGTCTCCATGAATTTGCCTCTTCTGGGTATATCATGTACAGGAAATTATACAGTTACATGCCTGTCCGTGTCTGGCTTCTTTCAGCCGGCATAATGTTTCCAAAGTGCATTGGCATCGCGGCCTATATGGACACTTCATTTCTTTCTCTAGCTGAACGGTACTCCATTCCACTGCTTTATCAGGATTTTGTTCATCTGTTTTTCTGTTCACAAGCGTTTAGGTTGCTTCAGAAAGATGAGAGCTGCTGTGTACATTCGGGTACAAGTATTTGAAGACCTGTGTTCGTTCTTCTCGGGCAGATGCTGGAGAATGGAATTGCTAGGTCATGTGGGAATTCTACGAGAGCTTATTTTCCACAGTGGCTCACCGTTTCATAGACTTACCAGAGATGTTTGAGGGCTCCTTTTTTCTGTGTACTCCCTGGCTTGTGTTACCTTCCGTTACATTGGTTATTTATTTCTCCAAGCGCGTCCAGCCTAAAAGATGTGAATTCCTAGTGGAGGGCTTCTAAAACTGTCCCGTGATGTCCCTCACCTTGAAAGTGCACCTTGCTTTGATTTTTTCTCAGTTTATGGCAATTCATCTTCACCATTAGTTACTTTCATAGACCCGGTCTTTCTGTTCCTTTCTTCATGGTTGACTCTCTGGGGTCCAATGTTCCCTCTTGTGGGCCTTGGATTTACACCCTGTCCGAGGGCCACTCCCCTCTCAGGGAGAAGTGGAGGCCAGAGAAGCCGCTGATGGGGTTGGAGGTGGGGGTGACACCAGAACGCTTTGCCTTTATTCTGAAGATTGAGCGTTCCCATTCCACAGCCTCAAGCGAGGTTGGTCGGAGGGGTGGGGATATATTTCAGATGGAGGGAAGTCTGTCCGCCACCATCTCCCTCCATGCCACCTGCCTCCTACACTCCGTCTCAGTACCTCTGGTGGTGTGCCATTCTGCACACCATGTCAGCGCAGTCCCCTCGGGTCCTGTAAGGTTGAGGTTAAGTGGGTTTCTCCTCCCACACTGCAAGAGGAGTTCTGGGCACCCGTTAGCGATGTGTCTGGTCATAGTGCAGTAGGTGAGTTGGCGGTCAGTGCCCTAGTGGCCTCACGTCAAGAGCTGCCCCTTTCTCAAATGAATAATTCAGCTAAAAATTTTGGTTCAGGAAGACTAAAAATTCTGTGCGGACGTGAAGGAGTCAGACGGAAGGTGAGGCCAGGAGAGGAGATGGTTGACTTTGGTGCTTAAGGCCAGCGCCTGTGGTTGGTCATGGCTGCCCTGTCCCGGGGTGCCCAGCTCGGGGTCCACTGTCCCCTTAGCAATCCTACCACCCTCGAGAAAGCTGTGACATTTTCCGACTGTCCAAAGTTTCACTGTGACCTAACAGCTCTACAGTGGGGACTAGTATTCTATTGGCTTGGAGAAGTGATGGAGTAATGCCTTTTTGGTGTTCCTGTTGGCAGTGCCAGACCAAGCCACGCCCTCAGGGAAGGGGCGGCTTTTTAATTCTAGCTGTGCATTTAATATTTTGTCTGAAAATCCGCTCCCCTGAAGCTCCTATCAGCCAACCTAAAGAGGCTCTCATGTTTCACCTCCATGTTGTACGTCCTCAGACACAAATGCACGAGTTTTTTAAATTACACAGCAAGTCATTTAAATCTCTCGCCATTATATCCTTTTCTGTCACGAAGATTAGTATGATTCTCTCGACACCGCTCTGAATAAATGAATGTATCAGTATGGAGCCTTGAGGAGTCCAATGTAATTTTCATCATGATAAATTGCATAATAAGCAAGAAAATGTTTGCTTATTAATCTCTAACAAGATTTAGATTGAAAGTGGCCTGTTCCCTCCGTGGCATACTGGACAGGAGCTGCCGAGGGCCTGGAACGGGGTCACCCCAGAGCAGAGGCCCTGCACGCCCCTGCCTCGACGGGGCCCGCCCAGGCTGCCCTTATGTGGTACCCGACTTTCCCTACGCGTTTGACTGCCTTGTTGCACCAGGGAACCTTCACGTTAGATTGGTGCTTGTAGACATTCCCGTCCACGTCTATTGGAAATCGAAACAAAAAGAAGTATCCTGCCCCGTTTGCTCCCCATCCTTGTGAATTTGCGAGGTCCGGGTTTGGGGGGGAGGGCCCCGAGCTTAGAGCTGGGTCAGGATTCTGGAGAACAGCTCGAGTGCAGAGGGGCTCTCTTCCTCCGCCTCCCTTCTCTCCACATCCTCTGTCAGAGGCCACGCCGGGGCCGCCTCCGACAGAACTGTGCAGGGCACAAGATTAATAGGGCATTTCCCCAGATCAATAATGCCTTTATTTTAGAGGTACGGCCTCGAATTTCACATCTATCCAATTACATGAAACAAGTTATTTCAGGGCGTTTTAAATTATGTTCACTAACTAAGCACACATCTATTAAGTGGTTAATATGTGGAAACCACATAGCTAGGTATTTTATGTAATTACAAGTACAGGTGATGGCTGGCACCACGGAGCCGGTCCCCCCAGTTTCTGGGCTGTCTGACAGGAGGGAGGTGTCCTGCAAGGCAGTGAGACAGGAGGAAGGAAGGGCGGGAAAGGCGGGCCATACAGAGCCAGCCAGAGAGGAGTCTCAGCTCAGACTCAGGCTAGAAAACGGTCCAGTCCCTGAGACAGACCCCATGAGAATTATCTCAAAGATGTGAACTGGCTCCTTAAGTCACAGGCCTATGAAAGGAAAGGCTGGTCTCAACTCGTTTTATTTATTGATCCCTCCCAGAACTTAAACTGTGCATGTGCCCACCTAATATCCCCCCTTCCCTTCCCCGGGAATAGAGTGGGCATCGTCGGCAGAGATGCTTCTCAGCCTTCCCCACTGCAGCCTCCTTCCTGTGCTCCCCTCGCCCCCCTTTACCCTTTGACCTCCTGGTCCCATTCCCCGAGCATCCATTTACACAGATTTTCACCGGTGGTCCTCGAGTATCCTTGAACACCATCTGGCCCCCTGTTGTGAGACACTGGGCCTGAGCATGGACCACCCTTTGCTTTACCGGCAGCACGGTCTGTCCACAGCAGCACGGTCCGTTCCTCTCTGTCTTAGCTTGCTTACTCGGCCATCACGAACGTGGCTTAAGCCAGAGTGAATTCCCACAGTCTGGAGATCACAGGGCCGGCCCCGCAGCTTCCCTCTGCCCTCCCTCCTCTTGGCTGGGGGCAGCCATCTTGCCAGGTGATCACGTGACTTCTTTGTGCTTAGGACTGGGGAGAAAGGCAGAGCAAACACACCCACTGTGTCTCTCAGCCCACCAGGTGGACCCAGCATGATGGACTCGACCTCACGGCCTCCTCTGACCCTAATTATCTCACGGACACACACCCTCAAACACACAGACACACAGACACACAGACACAGACACACACACACACACACACCATCACAATCAGGCTTAGGTTAAGCCCTGAGAAATTTACGTTTAAGCACATAGCAATTTGGGGAAGGCACCAGTGTTCTATCATAATCACGTGACAACCACCCACAGGTTATTACATGCAAGGATTTTTTTTTCATTTTTTATTATTTTTATTTTTTTAATGAATCACTGTGAGATACAGTTACAGTTACAGACTCTCATGATTACATTTCAGTCATACAATGTCGAGTACTCATCCCTCCACCAGTGCTCATTCTTCACCAACAACGTGCCCAGTATCCCTTCCCCGCCCCCCGCCATCTCTGGGGCAGGTACATTCTCTCTTTCTCTCTCTTTTTCTCCTTTTGGGTGTTATGGTTTGAAGTATAGGTAGTAAGAGGCTATCATGTTTGGTCTATAGTCTGCTTTAAGCGTGCATCTCCCATCCCCAGGGAGCCGAGAGCCCTCCAACCATCTAAATGCAAGTTTAAGTGTTCCCCGCCGCCCCAGAACAGCCCTGTGCATTATTTCTAAACTGGACAACTGGAGAACTCCAGTAGTTGTGGACAGTGACACTTAACTGAGGTGGCCCCATGTGTGACTTTCAAAATGCCCTCCCTGAGACAGAGCAAGGGTTAGCACTAGATTACTGAGCAGTCACATAAGGAATGCTCGGAGCCTGAGTGGGGCTATTTTTTATGTATGCTTTTATTTAGAATCTCTCTTCTCCACGAGTTCCTACTGCGAGTAAGGAAATGCTGAGGAAAATAAGAGTGTGTCATGTCGTATTTTTATAGAATGATGACTGAAACCAAGGCCCCAGGCTGTCAACCTGTGTAGCAGATGACTTGCACAGCAACCAGATAAGCAGAATCCACGGACAAGACTAAAGTCTGGGGTTTCCATACAGATTGCAGAATCACACAGGCGCGCCTTTCACTTCACACCTCTGATCGTGGGATCCGTCTTCATCCAGTTAGAATCCCACATTAAAATATATTACATGCGCAATGCACTTTTAACTTTCGAGATAACTACATGCAGAATTAGTCTTTGTCTGCTGGGACAACCAGATCAATGGCTTTGACTTCATTGCCTGGTCAATTCAGTCAAATAACTGGCTTAAGTGATTTCTCTCTCTCTCTCTCTCTCTCTCTCTCTCTCTCTCTCTCCCTCCCTCCCTCCCTCCCTCTTTCTCTCTCCCTCTCTCTCTCCCTCTCTCTCTCTCTCTCCCTCTCTCTCTCTCTCTCTCCCTCTCTCTCTCTCTCTCCCTCTCTCTCTCTCTCTCTCTCTCTCTCTCTCTCTCTCTCTCTCTCTCTCTCTCCTGCTGAATTTGCCAGGTAACTTCATCTGCATAACTATTGAGCTCCCACCGTGTTCAGAGGCTGTACTAGCATTTTGGGGGGTATGCAAAGAATTAGGGGGCATGATCCCAGTCTGCAGAGCTGACTACAAATTTCACCTCTGGTGCTTGCATGGTGTGGTTCAGTGCTGAGGGCTAGAGTCAGCAGGTTCTGTTGGTGCTTGTATTTGTCCCACTAGATGGTGACTGAGTGCGCGAGCATTTGCACGCCACCACAGAGGGGACGGAGCAGGGTGTGCCTGTGGGGGAAGGGGCAGTGGGTGAGCAGAAGCGAACTGACCATAAAAAAGAAATAGAAAATAGGACCTGGGGGCCAGAGGGGTAGTGCAGTGGGTAAGGTCTTGTGCGCAGCTGACTCTGGTTAGATCGTCAGCACCACGTACTGCCTCACCAAACAGGAGTGAGACCTGAGTGCAGAGCCAGGAACGATCATTAAGTACTATTGGGCGTGGTGGCCTCAAAACAAAACAAAACAAAATTTAAAAAGCAAGCAAACAAACAAACAAACAGATTGTTACTGACTGACTTTGAGAATAGCTTGACCTTGGGAGCCCAGGTTAGTAGAATTATATTTAGCAAAACCTCAAGTACCAGCTAAATAAGGAGGTTTTTCACAGAAGCGCTGGGACCCAGTGAGATTTTTTTTTCCCTAAGTTTTTATTGATTGAAGTTTTGTGATCTACAATACTATTATCGGTCCTTTCCCATGTATATGATCCCAACACCACATCCATCACCAGTGCACCCACAGCCCTTCTCCAAGGATGCCAACACCCCTCTTTTCAACACCCTGCCACCAACTCAATTTTGTGGATTAGTTCTTCCATCGTGTTGCCTTTGGCCCTTTGTTGTTACCTTGCTGTCCTTCAGTCCTTAGGTCCCTCATATGAATGAGATCTTCCAGTTTCTGTCCCTTTCTTTCTTATTGACTTCACTCAGCATATTCTCCGGTTCCTTCCATGTTTTTGCAACTTGCAGGATTTTGTTCTTTCTTGGAGCTGCGTAGTATTCCATTGCATGGATATACCATAGCTTCTTCAGCCAGCCATGGTTGGGCATGGGTTGTTTCCATATCTTGGCTATTGTACTAAGTGTAGCCATGAACAAAGGCGTGTATTTAGCCTTTCCAATTAATGTTTTTGTGTTTGGGGGATAGAAGCCAAGAAATGTAGATGGAAGCCGATCACTGGTTCGCGTGGGAGTTCAATTCCTAGTGCTTTCCACGGGTGGTAACCCAGGTGACATGCTCAACGACAATGGATAAGGCTTCCTCTTTCATCACAACTGTTCCAACACTGGCTGTTTCCAGACATACACACACACACACACACACATATATATGTATGTGTATCTGTGTGTGTATATATATATATTATGTGTGTGTGTGTGTATGTGCCATTCTCACTGGCGTGAGATGATATAGATCTTTTATTTTTATTTATTCAATGTGGTGGAGGGGACTGTTGTCAAGTAACGCTTAGGAGCTTTGGGGGGTCCCCTGGGGGTTCCCAGCCTACTGGGCTGCCAGTTCAGCGCCAGCCCAAGGGTCCATTGCTGTTCAGTTTCTGAGGACCCCTGGGACCTGGTGAGGGCCTCCGGGGCTGCAGCTGGCAGTGTTTGCCGAACTGCATGGTGCCAGGAGCTGAACCCAGGCTGGGTGCCTGCCTGCCTGGCGGGGCCTTCACCCCTGTCCACCTCCCGGTCCCCTGCTGAAGTCTGGAGACCGGTGACATGGCCTCCCACCTTCCTCTGTGCTTTGACAGCCCTGCTCTGCCTCTGTCCAGGGCTGCTCTGATGGTCCCCTGGCCCCTGTGGTCTCGCACCCCTCTGAAGTCTGCCCCTGTAGAGGGGAGGGACCCCGGGTGTCCCTGCCTCCCTCCACCCAGTGACTCTGGGCCACTTCTGTCCCCGGGACCCTCTGTTCTCGCCAGGCCCCAGACTGCTCCACTTTCCCTAGTCACTGTTGGCCAGTCGCTCGCCATTCCCAAGATCCTTTGCTGGGCTGAACAGAGGGTGACACTCCCAGGAGGCCAGTGGCCCTGGTCGTGGCGCTCATCCTTCCAGCTGTTTGTATTTGTGAGAAACGTCTGTGGTCAGGAGCAGCCTCCCTCGGGCCTGAGAGTCAGCTGCAGGGCGAGTTGGTGGCCTGTCTGTCTCCCACTTCATCTCCTCATCAGTTTTGTGGAGTTTCTCCTGTACCCATTTCACAGACACAGCTGACCCATTCTGTGTCGCCCAAGGGCACAGCCTCAGGCCGGCGTGGGGGGAGCCGGGGGGGCAGCAGTGCCTGCTTAGGTATTGTCACTGTGGCACAAACTTAAAATTCTTTTTTTTTTTTTTCCTTTTTGGGTCACACCCGGTGATGCACAGGGGCTACTCCTGGCTCTGCACTCAGGAATTACATGGCGGTGCTCGGGGGACCCTATGGGATGCTGGGAATCGAACCCGCGTTGGCCGGGTACAAGGCAAACGCCCTACCCGCAGTGCTACTGCTCCAGCCCCAGACTTAAAATTCTTATCTGATGACCAGCCCTCCCCTCAACACACACATACACACACACACACACACACAGACACACACACACACACACACACAGACACACACACACACACACACACACACACACCCCACACGGATATTCCTTCCCTGTGGTTCCTTGTGTGTCTCCACCAGGAGGCCAGGAGCAGGGAAGGGCTAGACAGGGAACCTCCATGCAGGTGCGGTCTTGCTTGTCGGGGCAGGACTCTGCTTTCTCACTGCCCGAGGTTGTGCAGGCAGACTCCTGGGGAGGGCTGGGCCTCCCGCACCCCGGTCTGCAGCCCTCAGCTGCCCTCTCTCCCCAGCCAGGCGGGCAGCTGGGAGGGCAGCCAGGCGACCAGACCCACGCAGACAGCCAGGGAGGCAAGAGCCTCCTCCGTGTTCCTCTCCATCCCGCCTCACCCGGTTTCTCCATGCCCCACATTGCCACCCTCAGAGCCGGCTCCCATTGCTCACGGAGCACTGTGCCGCCTGCCCTCCGCCGGGGAGCTGGTCTTGGTGCCCACACACCAGACTGCTTGACGTAGCCGGACAGACGGAATCTTCCTTGCGGAGTCCGGGGAGCCCACTTTGTTCTTGAATAGACTTTCTCAGTTACAGCTCTTGGTCCACACCCACCCGTCACTGTGCCTCCCGCGTCAGTCTCCATGCACAGTGCTCAACGGGGACCCTCTCAGGCATGCTCCATGCACAGTGCTTCACAGGATCTTTCTTGGGCATGCTCCATGCACAGTGCTCCATAGGGACCCTCTCTCGGGCATGCTCCAGCCGTTCATGCAAAGCCGCTGAGCTGTCCTGTGACCACTTCGTCTGCCCAGTTCTCTGCAGTGTACTCAACGCCTCCTGCCTCTGTGCTCCGCCTTGGCTCCTCGGGGAGCCCTCTGGTCCGCTTCCTCAGCCCTCAGTTCCTGCCGTCACCCGCATCTCAGGGTGTTCTGGGCCAGATTCCAGAGCGATCGGAAGGAACCGGCCCCGGCAGCTGGGGCTCAGTGTCTGGATCTCTTCGCAGGCCCCTCGTTGTCCTGGGAGTCGTGTCCCTCGCCCTGCCGGGCTGCCTGTGCCTTTCACGTACCTTTGTTTAGAATTGTCCCCTAACCGCCCCCAGGCTTCCATTGCCGTCCACCCCGCTTCCTTTTGCTGCCAGAAAGCAAACATCACCGCAGGCTGCCTTACTGGGGTGGGGGTGTCAGTGGGCCACACCTGGCAGTAGGCGTCACCAGACCGTATGTACTGTTGTACCATACGATCCAACCTGGGTCAGCTGCGTGCAAGGTAAGCACCTTACCTGCTGTTCTGTCTCTGCCCCATCGTAGAATATCCGAAAAGGTTCATTAGCTTTTTGTTTTTTTTTCTCTTTGGATCACACCCAGTGATGCACAGAGTGCACTCCTGGCTCTGCACTCAGGAACAACTCCTGGCGGTGCTCGGGGGACCAAGTGGGATGCTCGGAATTGAACTCGGGTTGGCCGTGTGCAAGGCAAACACCCCACCCACTGTGCTATCACTTCAGCCCCAGCTTTTGAATTTTTTTAAAGCTTGATATTTTTTTAAAAATATGATCTCGATTTGGAGATAATTATTCATGCAATCCATCCGAGTCCTCCTCATTAGTCAGTATTTCTTTAGATGAACAGTAAAATCTTTTTTTTTAAAGTATATTTAATGCAGAAGAGAAACCAGCTGACTTCCCCCACTGTTTCTCAGTGAACACCTCTTCAGACCCGCCTGGTCCCCAGGACATGGGGCTCTTCCTGGGGGTGACATTCCCATCAGTGCATCCTTCTGTTTGTTGGTGAGTGTGTGTAATTGGCCTCTCAGTTCACTTTTTCTTGTAAGTGATAAGCATCAAAGGAAGAGCAGCCCGCCTTCTTGCCCCTGAGTTCCTGATTCGTATCTACCCTCAGTCTGGGGGGGAAAAAAAATACAGGAACAGTTATATTATCAAGGACTTCAGCAGCATGACAGGAAGGAATGATAAGCAGAATTTTCTACAATCTACCCTTCTCCTGACAGTGAAGGGGATGTCTATGTGCCACTTTGTTGTTTTTTATTTTCCAGCTAAAAGATAAAATAATGGTTCCTTGGATCAAGCGCAGAGATACCCGTAAATGTTTTGAGAATTTCTAGTGACTATGACGAGGCACAGGCATTAATTTAGTTGAGAAGGGATACAGTGATTTCAGAATTAAAATGAGCCGGAGGAGGGAACTTCCCGTCTCTTAGAGAGTAGCAGAATGCCGGAATGCGGTTGGCCGTGGAAGAGCACATGCCACGTCTGGACTAAGGGTCTTCAGAAATTGCCCTGCCCGCCTATGTGCAATGGGACAGAAACTTGGAATCAGAAGCATATTATCATTTTTACGTGCGGGCTTGCAGAGAATAAAATTTCTCTCTTCAGTTTGGAAAGTCCGTTTGGACCAGTTGATTTCGCCTTCTGTGCATGGCAGGTGGCCCTGTTTGTCTTTCTTTGGGGGCCACACTTGGAAGTCCTCCGAGGTACTCCTGGCCCTGTACTTGCTCCCCTCAATGCTCCGGGGACCATGCAGTGTTGGGGACTCCAGCCTGGACCTCGATCTTGCAGAGAGGCACCTTGGCGCGCTGAGCTCTCTCCAGCCCCTTCCATAGTGGCGGATCATCTGTTTTTCCCTTTTTTGCTTTTTGGGTCACACCCGGCGATGCACAGGGGTTATTCCTGGCTCTGCTCTCAGGAATTACTCCTGGTGGTGCTGGTATGGGATGCTGGGAATCGAACCCGGGTCGGCCGCATGCAAGGCAAACGCCCTACCCGCTGTGCTGTCGCTCCAGCCCCAGACCGTCTATTCTTTCCCGCCTGGACCGAACTGTTGGCAGAGTATGCTGATGAGTAGATTAGTTCTGGAATTTCCTGTGTGAGGTGAATTCGAAGTGCTGAGAAGATTTCAAATAACGTACGAACTACAAATTCTTTCCAGTGTGATTTCAGTAGTTGTTTGGACAGCTCTCCTTTTTGAGTTCCAACCCTAAATATAGTCTTTGTATGGAGCCTCGTACACCGTTATTACCGCTCGCCTCTTGAAGGAACCAGTCCTCACTCTCTCCCGAGCTCCGTGGTGTGTATTCAACACTAGTTCTTGATAATTTGTTAACAAGGCGTTTTTTACACTTTGGACAGCCGCACACACGGCTTTCCGCCTTCACAGTTAATTATTCGATTTCGTATTTGATGCAGGCACCCCGACTCCTAATCACGGCTCATTGTGGCCAGTCCATTATGTTCGAACTGTTTGAGTGCTCCCATTGACCTTGAGCTGACATTATAAGCTGTGTCTAATCTTTGCAGTCTATATTTCTAATGCTGCTTTTCTTTTTTCCCTTTTCTCCCCCCCCCCCACACACCGTCGCTGTTTAGCATCACAATGGGACTGCCTCTGAGCCCCGCGGCTGACTCTGCCCGCTCTGCCAGACACGCTCTGTCACTCATCGCCACGGCCAGACCACCCGCCTTCATCACCACCATAGCCAGAGAGGTGAGCAGGACTGGGCCCCAGCAACGTCTTCTCTGCTGCTGGCGAGAGTGGCCAGGGTGGGCTGCGGGACCAGGTCCTCAAACACAGGATTCTTTCCAGCTTGTGGTAGAGCAATGCAGGTTAATTGTGCAAAATTGGGGGGAGGTGGTAAGGACACGCGGGCCAGTTGCCCGTACCCCAAATTCCACAGCTATGCACTTGCTGCTGGGCTGGACGTTCATTTCAGTTCTCCAAGGTGCTTCGGTTATAAATATTTGACGGTGACTTTTCCATCTGAAGCGTAGCGGGGGTCTTCAGACTAATCGTTCTGAAAGGGGCTCGAGTTTTACAAGGACAAGGCTCTCCCTGTAATCAAAACTGAGCTTCGTAGTTAACAACTGGCTCTCCCAACTGTAAACAAAAATGTAAGTCATAAACTTGCTAATTGTTTTTCCTATGCCGTGTCACAGATAAAGACTTGCATGCCCATTGATTCCCACGTTCCTAGTGTTCTAACTAATTGCCCACATCTAACTGAAAAACTAGTAAAGAACAATGAACCAATTATAGGATCTTCCCCGTAGGTCCTTCCTAGTGGGAGGAGAGGGAGAGGGTGAACAGCACCTAAGTGTTTTGTTTCTGTTGATTTTTTTTTTTTTAAGAGATTTGTTCCATTTCAGCATGAGTAATGTGCAGACTCAGTGTCCGTGTGCTCTGGGTTCTAGATGAGTTTGTTTTTCCTGTAGCTATGATGCATTTTTAAAATACCAAGCAAAAGAGTCTGCATTGGTGGTCTGAAACCCACCGGGCCCGTGTCTGCCCCAGAAAGCATCCTTAGCAGGTGGCAGGTGCCGTGGAAGAAGCTGGAAAAGAGGAAGGGGGGTCCTGCTAGCAGATTGTCTGGGACCCTCCGAGGCAGTGGGGCTTTGCTCCTGCATCTAAAATGAGTCTGGAGTCTAAGGTTGTTGTATTTTCCTTGTATTTCCTTACATGGTGTCGCTGGGACGGTCCCTGAGACGTAGCTGTTGACAGGGCCTTTGTGTTGCTGCTGCTGCCGGGTTTCCCCATTCAGTGCTTCTAACTATGCTAAGGGACACGGGAGTAACACTGGAGGCACCTAGTAAGCCCTGCATCAGTTTGACCACGTCTATCCGAGGTCCTCCGAATGCTGCTGCCGTTAAACAGCATCATTAAACCTTTCAAAAGCGGAGAGTAAACAGACGTTTATGTTCATCATATGTTCACCTTAATTGCATCTTTCTATATGAGTCTCTGTATTTATATAAGCGCACTGGTCCCTCCCAAGCAATGCTCAGGAGGTCTGGGTAGCCCCTGCAGCAGCAAATTTTGGACAGTTAAGCTGGCGGTTTAATGCGGGGCTGGAGGTTTAATGCGGGGCTGGAGGATGTGAGACGGGCTGGGCCCTGTGGTCCTGAGGAGAGCCGTGTCATCATAGCGGTGCTAGAGGCTCCCAGCGCCACACCAGTGTTGCTCAGGAACTTCCAAGGAGGTGCTCGGGGCACCAGATGGTGGCAGGAAGCAAACCTGAGTGTGACCTCCAGGCATGCACCTCCCTGGTGTGCTCGCTGTAGATGAGAACTTATTAAATCAACTGTTAGACTCGGTGTGCTTTGAATTTATTCCATCCCAGCATTTGAGTAGAAGAGTGTTTTGTTTTGTTTTGACTGCGATAGTCTACATTTATGACCGTCTAAAGCAAGCTTCCCTCGTCGCTTTGGCGTTTTGGAGTCAAACATGAAAGAATTCCTCAGCATTGTTTCTTTCCCTGCCCACTCCTTCCTGGCTCGTCCAAGGGCTGCTGATGTTTCCTCCTCTGAACTGTAACACTTACGGTTTGTATGGGGAAGCGCTGCTGAACCGATCCTGTCTACCTCGCTCATTATTTTCGGAGGTGTGTCCAGTTGGATTTCCCACTTGATAATAGGATACCTAGAAGGCTGCCGAGGCTTCTAGAAAGGCCATCTGAGCATCACTGGTATTCTTACTGAGCCAGGAGCCTCTCCTTCACCTGCGGGTACCCCCTCACTGGGCGCCCCCCCCCCACCCAGTGCCAGATGTGTGAGGTGCTCAGACCTGTGCTTGGTCTCCACTTCAGAACGGCCTGGGTTTATCGTGCAGACGTCTTGGACTGGAGAGACCGGACAGAGCTGGAGGCACTTGCCTTGAATGCTTCCAGCCCAGACTCACTGCCCAGCCCGGACACGATCCCCGGACCCTGTGGCGAGTGGCCCTACCACCAGCCAAACACATAACTAAACAGATGCGGGCTCACACCCTGTCTAGGAGCAGAGCAAGTTTCACTGGGTGAATATTCACTCAGGTTCTGTACTAAACACTTTTTCAATCAGAAGTATTTCTTGACCCTTGGGTACCCCTTCACTGGTAGATTTGTTTTTGTTGTTTCTGTTTTGGTTTGTTTGGGGGTGTGTGTGGGGGCATACATGGTGCCAGGGATTGAACCCGGGTCGGTTGCAGGCAAGGCAGATGCGCTGCCCGCTCTGCTCTCTCTCTGGCGCCTGATGTGTCCCCGCCCCTCCCCTTTCTCCCCACCTCTGGCATTGGTGCGTGAAAAGCCATCTCTATTCAGAATGTCAAGCTCTGCCCAATGTCCCCTTGCGTCTAGCGTGGAACTGTCCCCACAGGTGCACAGACACACGGCCCTGGCTGCCAACACCCAGTCTCAGCAGAACATCCACACCACGGCTCTCGCGAGAGCCAAGGGGGAGATTCTGAGGGTCATCGAGATTCTCATCGAAAAGATGCCCACGGACGTCGTGGACCTGCTGGTGGAGGTAAGAATCTCCTGTCTTCAGTATTATACCCGTGGCCTTGCTGAAATATGCCGGGATAATCCGAAAAACCAGCATCTTTATTCCCAGCATCTCTAAAAGAGCCCCTAAGGGGAAGCAATTTTTTGTTCTCTCTTTGAAGGCCTTATTTAACTCCCCCCGCCCCAGTCAGATTGTGGGGCAAGGGAGATGGCTCAAGGGCTGGGGCACGTGCTTTGCATATGGGAACCCTGAGTTTGATACCCATCGTTACATGGTCCTCTGAGCACCAAGCCAGGAGTAGTGCCTGAGCATTTGGCAAGGTGTGGGACCTCCCCAAACTTCAAGTCAAAATTCCCTTTTCCCAAGGAGTTGGTCTGTGCTATAGAGTAATACTTAAGGATGATTGATAGCTTGCACTTAAATAAAATAAAGCATAGAAAAGTACTTGAAGAAAAGCTATGGTATTTTGCACACAGGTATAGATTGCCTTTTTGTGTAAACAAGACCTGTTTCTTTCTTTCCCTGTGTTGTCTCCTAAAGACATATATACACATATATATACAAGTATATGTATGTATATATATATGTATATTTGAGTAAATTTGTTTCTCTAAATACATATAGACGGGAAAGGTTGGCCTGTGGTATCAAGTAATAAACTGAGGTTTTTAAGTAAATATTAAAATGAAACTACCGGGGCTGGAGCGATAGCACAGAGGGTAGGGTGTTTGCCTTGCACGCAGCTGACCCGGGTTAGATTTCCAGCATCCCATATGGTCCCCTGAGCACCGCCAGGGGTGATTCCTGAGTGCAGAGCCAGGAGTAACCCCTGTGCAATGCCAGATGTGACCCAAAAAGCAATAATAATAATAATAATAATAATAAAATGAAACTACCTAGAG
This sequence comes from Sorex araneus, assembly GCF_027595985.1. Classification (NCBI taxonomy): domain Eukaryota; kingdom Metazoa; phylum Chordata; class Mammalia; order Eulipotyphla; family Soricidae; genus Sorex; species Sorex araneus. The sequence goes on from NC_073303.1 coordinate 364,911,622, forward strand.
TTTTTGTGGACAAATGAGGCCCCTGTTAATCATTTGAAGTTGGCAAGTGAAGCATTTGGAATTAACTATAGCTCTGTCTTTTTCTTTCTTTTTTTTAATTAATTAATTAATTTTTGTAAAGTCGTTCATGGTTTTTTTACATTCAATATTCCAGCACCAATCCCATCACCACTGCACCTTCCCACCACCATTATTTCCAGTTTTCCCACCCACCCCTCAAGCCTGCCCCTATAGCAGGCCCTGAGTAATTTATTCTGTATTGCTTGTTATAATTCACTAAAAATGATCAAAAAATATTTCCTTAGACGAAAGTGTGTGAATCTTGTTGTATCCCACCATGGATCCATTAAGTCTTTTTAGAAGGGATTATTAGCACATTGTTACAGGCTAAGCCTTCTGTGTTTATAGTTTCTTAATCGAGATTGGTTGCTTCCTATTGTACACCCATCCAATGTGGTGTGCTACTCCTGGTTTATCAGTGCAGTAGAGTTTGAGCCACGTGCACCAGGAATTCAAAAATTTTGGATGGGGTGATCCAACTGCAGCTAAGTTTTTAACTAGATGGTGTCTTTGGGTGCCCTGGACGACAGAGCCTGGCATGGGGTCCGGAAACATCTCTGCAACTTGTTGATCTCGATTGAGATTTACTTATGTAGCTGTCTTTTTCCTGCAGGTCATGGACATCATCATGTATTGCCTGGAAGGGTCGCTGGTGAAGAAGAAAGGTCTCCAGGAGTGTTTCCCTGCCATCTGCAGGTACAGAGGCTAAGAGCATGTGACATGCTTCGTTTTCAGTAATAATGTGCTAAAGGATTTAGCAGGGTGGTTATCTTATTTTTCTTTGGGTTTTTTTGTTTTGTTTTGTTTTGTTTTGTTTGCTTTTTGGGGCCACACTTGGTGATGCTCAGGGTTTACTCCCTGCTCTGCATTCAGGAATTACTCCTGGCAGGGCTCAGGGTACCATATGGGATGCTGTGGATCGAACCCAGGTTGGCCACGTGGAAGGAAGGCCCTACCCATTATACTGTCGCTCCGGCCCCATTGGCTGGTTGAAATCCTGTTAGTGTTTGGTTGTCTTCTGCAACAGTTCAGTCTGCTTTGAGTGAGAAACACAAACACGAGAGAGCACCTGGCACATTTCTGACTCAGGAGAGGAGACAGACCTTTCTACATGTAGAAACATTTACGCACCTTTTCAGCAGTAATTTGTATTGTTTATGTAAATTTATTTTTATCATAACACGATGATTTTCCAAGTTGTTTATAATACGGCTGTCTCAGGCATTCAATGTGCCACCACCAGTCCCACCCCCAGTGTTCCCAGTTTCCCGCCCACCGTCCGCCAGCCTGGCCCCCTTCCAGGCACAAACCGATTTACTTCATATTGCTTGTTACAACACAAAGGCAAATGGAATTATCAAAACTTAAATCAATAGAAGTCCATTTATGACCATTGTTATATCTCATAATGACATTGCTAAAGTCGTTGTTGAGGATGTATTGTGCGGGTTGGAGCTGGTCGAACCTACTGTGTTGTTGTTTAGATCATTGAGCTTGGTGATCTCCTGTGCAACTTTCTTTTTTTTTATTTCCATGTGATTTTTTTGCATGTGTGTGAAAATTCTTTTTACTCTTTTATTTTTCTTTTTATTGTAATGAATCACCATGAGATACAGTTCCAGACTTACAAATTTTCGTGATTATGTTTCAATCAAACAATGTTCAGGTACCCATACCTCCAGCAGTGCCGTTTCTCCACCACAGTGTTCCCAGTGCCCCTCCCACCACCCCCACCCTTTCCTTCCCCCTGCCACTGTGACAGACACATTCCCTCTTTCTCTCTCCTTTTGGGTGTTATGGTTTGCAATACTACAGGCACTAAGCAGCCATCATGTTTGGTCCATAGTCTACTTTCAGTGCATCCTGTGCAACTTTTGCATCAGATTTTCTGTGTTCCTACTAGGCTGACAATGCTATGAAATTTTTAGGTGTCATGCAGCCACGTATGTGGCTGCATAGTCTAGGAGCTGTGTAGATCTGGAACTACTTAGTGGCTTGGCAGTTTGATGAAGTACAGTTGTGGAGCTGGGCCATTTCTAAGAAGGTATCAGGTGTACCTTCAGGCTGCTACAGGAAGTGGAATCTGTCCGCCCCTATTCTTCGAAGGTCCCAGAGTTCTCAGCCCAGACCAGTCTACCTGAGAAAAATTGGTGGTATCTTGTTCTTTTAGAGATGTCACTATAACTTGTATCACTGTCACTGTCTGTCATCCCGTTGCTTACCAATTTGTTCAAGCGGGCACCAGTAACGTCTCTCATTGAGAGACTTATTGTTACTGTTTTTGGCATATCCAATACGCCACGGGTAGCTTGCCAGGCTCTGCCGTGCGGGCGCGATATTCTCGGTAGCTTGCTGGGCTCTCCGAGAGGGGTGGAGGAATCGAACACGGGTTGTCCGCATGTACTTAAAATAAAAGCTCACATTTTCATATTTCCCCACAGTATAGTAGTCTTCTAAACAAAAATCAAAAACAAAACAAAACAAAACAAAACAGTAGGGGAAGTCAAGAGCCCTTAAATCTTTAAAAAACAATCTTGAATTGCTATGAAAGAAAAAATTTAGTGTCCGAATGTAATATTGTGTCTCTTTTTCTTTTAAATTCATTTTTGGTTCTCAAAGTATTCATTGCTTAAGGGACATTTTGTGAAAATGTTTTACCTCCCTGTTGTCAGTAAACATAGATTTAATCTTTTGAAGATCATTGTATTCGTAGAAAATGGAGCAAACAGGCTGTCCTTGTTACATAATCTTTATCTTTTGAGGTGTGTTTAATACCCTCCTTCCTTATTTTGCTCCTAGTACCTCTCTAGAGCCCACTGAACTGGAAAACTTTCCTCAGACTCCAAATTTCCTGTGTGTCAACATTTATATTAGATGCATCTGTATTTCCTCTGTATTTCCACCCATTGTTCCTGAATGAATTATCTTGTGAAACTTCCCTGTCACATCCCACGTTTAGTCGCCTTGAAAACCTTACCTCTTCATTTCTCAGTTTCTAGGGGTTAAAACAAAAACACAGGTGAGAAAAAGGTTACATGCTTGTTTACATGTACAGAGATAAAGGTTAGGCTTGCTAGAATGCTGTCATTTCCCCACATCATTCATGTTTTGTTCTTTTTGTAAAAAAAAAAATGAATCTGTTTCTCTGTTGGGAAAAAAAAAAAAAACGCTGTTAAGGTTTCATGTAGCTCCTCTGTCTAGTTGCTTTTTCTTTACGGACATGTCTAAGTGAAAGTGTCCATTGTCTGTCACTCGCAGGAGGGAAGCGACAGACAGTGTCTCTCTGTGACTTAAACTTTTCATTGTGACATAGCTGACTGCCTAAGCTGCGTTCCCTATAGCACTGGCCACTGCTCCTGGGGCTCCCTGGAGGAAACTGCTCCCTGTGTAGAGGGTCCCGTCTTCTCCCTGTGCTGAAGGCCAGCCTCCTAGGGTGGCCTCTGGCTCCTTCGAGCACTTTCACTTGCTGCCTGTCCGCTTGCGCCTGGGATTCCGCTGAAATGCTGAAGACGCTTAGCTCCAGACTGAGTACTCGGTATCATTTGTTTCCTGGCTTGGAAGACAGCAGTTGGACTTTATTAACTTAATGGCATTTATGGAATGTCTGCTGTGGTTCCAGAGCTAAGCGAGGCCCTGGGGACTGATGACTCGGATAACCACCAGGAGTGCAGGGTCTGGTCGAGGGGCTCCGTGATATGTGCTGGTGTCAAACAAAAGCAAGTTCCGTTCTAGGCAGTAAAGACAGTCCTTGGTCTAGGGCGAGGAGTCTGCGAGGGCCGCACAGATGTGAAGCCAGGCAAGTATCATTGCTGGGAAAAGCGCTTTCTCTGTACTAAGAAGGGGAGGGCTGCGCCCTGCAGCGGGTGTGGCTGCTGGCACTAGGAGCAGTGAGTGTGGTGGCTCTGGAGCAGGTGGGCTTACACACCGGCTTGTGCCAGCTCAGATGTGCCAGCAAATGCCTAGTGGAATAGAAGTGTCCACTGAGTTCGGTAAATGCAGGCTGAGGATGGAAATCTAGCCGGAAGCCACAGGACAGGCTTCAAATGCCAAATGGAAAAAAAATTGGTCATCCTACTATTTATATTTATCTGACACATTCATACATATTCCTGTATTCATATATATGTACATATATTTATATATGTGAGTTCTATATATTTAATATAACATTTGTGCATATGGACTGGAGCGATAGCACAGCAGTAGGGCATTTGTCTTTCATGCGGCTGACCTGTGTTCGATTCCTCCGCCCCTCTCGGAGAGCCGGGCAAGCTACTGAGAGTATGGCACCTGCACGGTAGAGCCTGGCAAGCTACCCATAGCATATTGGATATGCCAAAAACAGTAACAGTAAGTCTCACAATGAGAGACGTTACTGGTGCCCACTCGAACAAATCGATGAGCAACGGGATGACTGTGACTGTGATTTGTGCATATATATGAATACAGGAATATACATATGTGTGTGTGTTTGTAACCATATGTGGTGTTGGAGAATCATCATGGCAAACACCTTAGCTCCTATACTATCTCTCCTACCCTACTATAGAGGGTTTTGTTTTTGTTTTTGTTTTTTTGCTTTTTGGGTTACACCTGGCGATGCACAGGGGTTACTCCTGGCTCTGCATTCAGTAATTCTTCCTGGTGGTGCTCAGGGGACCATATGGAATGCTGGGAATCGAACCGGGGTCGGCCGCGTGCAAGGCAAATGCCCTACCCGCTGTGCTATCACTCCAGCCCCTACAGAGTATTTTGTACATGCATATTTGGCAAAGAGGAGTCCAAAAAATTTTCAACACAAGCATATACTTGTTTTGCCAGAATGTTGATGAGACATAATCTTATGAAATGTCCGGTTTTTTGCATGCTGTTGTTGACTGCCACTTATTAAATCATGAGTGGTTGGCCCTGTGACACACGCAGGTCCATGAATTCAAGTCATCCCATAAACATGGAGACATGATTCAGCATGTGACCCCAAAGGTTCAGTTCTACTGCCGCTCAGGGAACCAGTGAGTCGAGAGACATGGTGACAGGAAGGAAAGAGCTTTATAAACAGCAAGCCAGCAGGTTGAAGGTTGGGGGATCCTATGTCCTAGAGAACCACGTCAGCTTGCCTGGTCACAAGGGACAATTTCTAAGGTAAAGAACAGAGTAGCACGTTTTCAGAGGGGACCAGATGGAGGCTGCTGCCTCCCAAGTGGTCAGCCGCTTTCCCTGTGGAAAGAAAAATATTCTCTACGTTCCCCACCATCCTTTTCCCAAACTGTTTGCTGGCTTTTCATTTTGATTTCAGCATTTCAGCTTTCTCTCTCTCTCTCTCTCTCTCTCTCTCTCTCTCTCTCTCTCTCTCTCTCTCTCTCTCTCTCTCTCTCTCTCTCCCTCCCTCTCTCTCTCCCCTCCCCCCTTCCCCCCTTCTCTCTTTTCTCTGTCTCTCTGTCTCTGTCTGTCTGTCTGTCTGTCTTTCTTTCCAGTGTCAATAGTCAATAATATAAGGTTTTAGGTGATGCTAACTGTGAGTAGGAGCGGACCATAAATTATGGAGGACTCTAGAGAACTCGAAGTTTCTCTGGGATCTCCAAAGTTGTGCCGATCGATGCCACACCACCTATTGACTGATTTGTACTAGGTTGATAAATGAACAATAACAAAGATATCAACTTATCAACAGAAGTTAAAATTGTTTTATTGAATATCTGCCATGTCCGTGCCGTCGAACTAGGTGCCTTACAGCACTTATGAGCCCTCTACTTATAAATAAATGCCTTTCACTAAACAAGATTCCAGTCGAAGCTGATGACGTGAATATCTGTGGTCCAAGTCATGCGAAATTAAAAATAAAATCCTTATCTTACCTTTATCCTTTTTAAAATTTGGCTATGGATGTTTGTTTAGACTAAACTTGCTGTGTATAGCACTTTCCAGTTGCTGTGATTCGTATAGAATACTTTTTAGAAAGAAAAAATAGAAAACTTTGTTTAGTAGTATTTTATTAAATGAGATGGTATTAAAGTACCCAGCAGAATGCAGGAAATTTAAGTATTCAGAGAGTATTAGATTCCTGTGGGTTTCTTCATCTTAATAATCATGTAAAACCCAAACATATATTTAAAAGTACATAATATATTTGAGTTATTTATGCCTATAAAAAGCTTCAGTATCATATCATTTACAGATTTGTTTTTTAAAAAAGTACTTCCAAAAATATTATATAAAATTTAGGCAGGCAGGGTTATTAAGGTAATTTTTACACCTTAAGTTGTTAATTCAGTTAAAGACTAACATCGATAGCTTGAAGTCACTGAATAATTTTTTTTTTTACTGAATATTTAAAAATGAGAAGTATTTGCTCATAGTAAGACTGGGAAATACGTTGGAGTGATAGCAGTGACAGTATTTTGATTTCAGTTTTCTCTCTCTCTTCTCTCTTCTTTCTCTCCTCTCTCTTCTCTGTCTCTCTTTCTGTCTTTATCTCTGTCTGTCTCTTACCTTTGTAGTTTATTTCATATACTGTTGACAGATTCTGTTCATAGGAGGAGCATATATCCCATCTTGAAGAATATGAGTGTCCTACTTCCTCTAGCTTATTTTTTCTCTAATCCAAGCTGATCATAATTCTTCCTTTGTATTTTTTTAACTAGAATTAAGAGAATGAACTCTTATCTCTCTTTCCTCCTATCTCTTGTAATATAATTGGCATCAACACTTTAATTATGATCCCAACCACTAATGACAACAAATGAACCAAAACCCTAAATGTGGGGGCTTACACAAGTCAAATGACATAATTTTCATAATAAGTGAATGGTTGAAATAAAGGATAAAGAGATAAATAAATAAAATAGAAATGCAGAGTATTGGGACTGACAAGATAGTACAGCAGGTAGGGTGCTTGCCTTGCACAAGGTGGACCCAAGTTCCACCCCCAGCATCCCATATGGCCCCCTGAGCACCACCAGATATAATTAATGAGCACAGAGCCAGGAGTAAGCCCGAGCATCATCAGGTGTGGCTCCAAAACCAGCAACAACAACAACAACAACAACAAAAAACCAGCAAAATTAAACCTTATTATTCATATTCTAGAGTGCAGTGCTTTTGCCATTTTTAACCAGTACCATTTTTTTTATTTACAAATTTATATACATATATAACACCAGTTAATCTTGATTCATAAAAGATTTTAAGTAGCTTTGAAAGTTGATAAAAGACGTAAACAGTGAGTGATTTGCAGCAGTGGGGCCGTGAGAGTAGGGAAGCGACGGAAGCAGCAGAGCTTAGAGGCGCTCTCTGTTTCCAGAGGCAAGCCGTAAATTGATCTTGAACCCTCCTAGCCAGCGTGCAGAAAGGGAGCGACTCTCACGGCCAGAGGCACCGTGTTCCTCTGAGATGGAGCTGTTCAAGGGAAACTACCTGAGTTTTATAAACCGGGTCGACATGAAATTGAGAGTCCTCCCCGTATGTGATAGCGGGTAGCCCAAGAGGATTCGGAGATTTCAGGAACTCGAGGCCTTTGAAAGTGCACACCGAGAAGAAAGCCACCCCACGCTTCCTGACGGAGAACTCGGGACACGTTCACGAGGTGGAGTATTAAAACCTGCATCGGCCCCCAGGCACTGATGACGGCGCAGAGTTCCTGGGCTCTCTCCCAGAGAAGCACCGGGTTTCTCGCCTCCCCCTGACAGCCACGACACTGGCCTACCCGATGCCTGGGGTCTTTAGAGCACCACTCGGACACTGAGAGACCCTAAGAGTCCAAATCCAGTTGAGAAGAAAAACCCGCAATTGAGAAATACAGAATCTAGATTATTGTTCTTTAGGTGGGGAGGGGTTGAGGGGAGAAGACAGGCTTTCTCTCTCTCTCTCTCTCTCTCTCTCTCTCTCTCTCTCTCTCTCTCTCTCTCTCTCTCTCTCACACACACACACACACACACACACACACTCTGTCTTTCTCACACGCTCTATTTCTAGCTCTATTTCTATCTCTCTCACACACACATTCTCTCTCAAACACACTCTCTTTCTTTCTCTTTCACACTCTCTCTCTCACACACACACACCCTCACATGAGATAGGGGCCACATCCGGCTGTGCCCTGGGATCACTACTGGCGGTGCTGGGCATCCAGCTGAGGACGAGGTGAGAGCACCTTACCTCCTTCATTATCTCTCAGGCCTGCATTGTTTTTTGTGAAACCTTGGATCTTGGTAAATAAGTGCTTATTTACTTACAAATAGAAGAAAGTCCGAATTTCTTTTCGTTTTCTTAAAATCTAAACTATTTTGTTCTTCGGCTACGCCCTGTAGTGCTCAGGAGCTATTTCCAGTTTGGTGCCCGCGGGCTGCGCCCAGGGGCAGCGGGGATCACAGCCAGGCCAGGGTGGAACCCCGGACTCCCGCAGCCAAAGCATGCACTGTCTCTCCAAGATAGTGCTCTGGCCCCGGGAGTCAGAATCCCTGGGGAGCTACCCGAAGACCCCTCTAGTGAGTAGAGACTCACTTTAGACCCATCACACACTGCCCCCCAAGGACCCGACTGCCGCGCGGGGAATGAATCCGCTTGTTAAAGAGCAGAGCTGAGGAGCCAGTTCAGTAGCATGCTCCCCCGGGGTCCTTCCCAGCGCCTGGATCCGGGGAGCCCCTCGGAGGGTGGCGGAGGGAAGCCCCTACCTGGTGTCCTTCCCAGCTGCCTTCCCAGCTCCTCCCCAGCACAGGCCTTGTGGGGCGCAGGGGGCTCGGGAAGATTGGAGGGGTCTTGGTGATGTCACCGGGCACCCTCTGAGTGTCCGTCTCTCAACACTCAGACTCGGCATTCTAAAACCCGCACAGACTATTTGTCTTAAGAAACCAGCATGTGGTTTGTCTTATTTCTCCCCACCCCCCCATCCCCTGTAGAACCAGTGTTAATTGGGGTTAGGGGAGTACTAACGGGGTACTCAGTGGGGGAGTGTATAGACTCAGCCTGTGGAGGCGTAGGTTTGATCCCCGGTTACTGTGTTCTCCTGGGCACTGCTAGGAGCGACAGCACCACTCTATGTGCCCACACCCAGTTCAAGTGCCCACGCCCAGTGCTAAGCTGGCAAGAGCTGCCAGGCCTCATGACGTAGGACCCCAAGCCAAAACATAATGTTGTTTTTGATTGATTTTTTTTTTTTTTGCCACACCCAGTGGTTCTTAGGACTTACCTCCGACTCTGGGCTCAGGGATTGCTTCTGCAGCACTCTTGGGATCATATGTGGTGTCAGGGATTAAACCAGGCTGGCCGCCTGCAAGGCAAGTGCCCCACTCTCTGTATGGTCACTCCAGCCACCCTGCCCTCAAAAACAAAACAAAAAAATGAAAGGTAAATGAAATAAATTAAACTTATGCTTTGGACTTTAGGCAGCTCAAAGCCAAATTCCCTGTCTAATTTTTTAATAAGTGATGACATAAATCTTTTATTCTTTTTACTACATCATCACACTTCAGCCCTGCCTTGCTTTTCTTTGTTATTACAGCATAATAGTCTATGTTTTCCCGGAGTCTTGTATGAGTCTGTGAAATAGGCATGCACTTGATATTTTCTTTTCAAAACCCATATAAACACGAATAATTGTCATAGCCAGGACTGTTTTCTAAAATTAGAAACATAAGGAGCCCGGGTGATAGCTCAAAGTGTTGAGGCACTTCAGTACCCCTGGAAATACAATGTGCTTATAACATAATTGTATAATTGAGGCATATGCTTTATACGAGACAGCCCTGGGATTGGGGCTGTCCCCTCTTGTCCCCAAGTCATAGGCTGGGAATAACCTCCGAGATTCAGTCAGGCATCCCAAAAACCAGAAGAAAAGAAAAAACTGAAAAGTAAGCCTTGTCAATGTTAACTGAAATACCCTATAGTTTCCTGGCAGAATTTATGTATCTGTGGCTATTATTCTGTAGTATAATACTAAAAGATGTTGACAATCAAAATAAACTTTATAAGGTCATAGGTTTAAAACGTTCATAGTAATTTACATTTTTGTTCCAGACATATACTAACAGATATATAATAGCATCTGTTAATAACATGTAAACATAGATATCCGTATCCTTGAGAGAATAAAACATCTGGAACTATTGGGTTCAATAGTTCTACTCCGAGGTTTTTACATCATTGTAACAACTAAAGCTGTATTATACAGGAACGAAAGTGTATTCTTTCTTAGAACAGTACTATCTTGGAAGCAGCATGGTTGAATGCTGCTTTAGTTTTGTATTGATGAATTAGCAGTGGAGGGAGGGCACGGTAACATTTAACAAACGGATTCCTTCAGAGTCTCTCCCATCTCCTTTGACTTCCCCTGGCCTTTGTTAGTCTCCTAGGCAATCTTCACAAAGGCAGCATCCAGATAATTATTGTTAGAGGCAAAAGTACAGAAAGTTCTGAGTAATTTACATTTAATTGCCTGGATGATAAATAATACAGCAGCCTCGGTTAAAAATACCCGAGGTGCTCAGCAAGTGGATCTGACTCCCTCCCCGGCTTGGGAGGACAGATGTCACGGAAGCGCCTTCAAAATTCATTGTGGAAATGTAGTGACGAGCTGCCTTGTGGCTAGACTTGTGTGTCGGGGGGCGTTGCCCAGCAGAGAGCAGGGCAGGCCTGTCGGTTCATCAGCCCTCGTTGGGTCCTCAGCAGCCTGGACTCATCGCCATGGCTTGGCTGTGGAAGATGCCCAGATTTTACCAAAATCAGAATAAAGCACAGCACCTCCCCCGAGGTGGACATTCACAGGCTCTGCAGTGAATGCTCTGGAGATTGGCAGTGCGTTTTGGAGAAATATTCCTTGACTTATCTCAGAGTAGAAAAATCTGAGCTCTTATCTAATTGAACTCTCAAAGTTCGCTTAGGAAGGAAGATAAAGTACCCCTGGAAATACAATGTGATTATAACATAATTGTAGAATTGAAGGCTATTTTATTACGTCCTTGAAAACTGATCGTCGCATGCCGCCTAGCAGAGAGAGGACTGGCACGTTGAGGGTCGGGAGGGTGGCGGCGTGGAGAGCTGTACCCAGGGATGCGACAGCGGGCTGGCAGTGCGGTGCCAGGACACCCAGCACTGTGCCCTCCTGCACGCAAAATTATGTGCTCGGCTTTCTGAGGGCTTTGTTGGTGAAATCATCACTTCAGGATCTTTTTAGGACAAAAATTAGATGTGCCTCTAAATTTTTCACTTGCAGCTTCTCAGCTGTGCAATTTGAGCAACTTGAAGAAAAGGCTTTTTATCCTTTTCTCGGGTAGTGCCCGGGCAGCGAGGCGAGAGAGGACTTCACAGGCCTAAAGTCGCAGCCCTCAGAATGCCCAGATACGGCCTTATTTCATACATTCCCCCCCACCCCTTGTAAATTGAACCAATTCATTTGCTGTCTAAACTAGGAGTGATTTAATTTTTTGCCTTTTAAATACTTGTCAAATAAATAAATTCACAGATTCAGGAGAAATCCTTTGTTGGGCTCTGCCCCAATTTTCAGTTTAGAAAATATGAACACTCGATACAGGCCCTCAATAACCGGGGCTGAGTAATGACACCAGCTCTGCTCCTTCTTGGGCTTTGTCCTTAATTCCGTCATAATAAATGGCACCAGTTATTTCGCTTAAGCGGTGACCTTGCTGCCTTATTTTTATAGAATTACAAGAGGTGGAATTTTAAACACGAAAAGGCCCTGGTGTTATGGATCACCTCTTCCGGCCCATTGTTTTACAAGCCTCCGAGCATTTGGTGCCCACCCGGGCTCTCGGCACCCCCCTCTCCCCGCAGTACTCAGCAGGGGCGAGAGTGCCCCCAGAGCGCAGGGTGGGGGGACAGCTGTGCCCTCTCCTCTGCAGATGGCACGGCTGTCGTGTTCCTCACCTGGGCCTTGATTTTGCCACATGCTGCCTCCGCCGTCCTTGCTTCTGGGAACTGGCTCTTTGGAGAACTCTTCTCTCGCCTCTATCTCCAGTGCTCTCGGGGGTCTCCTCCTCAGCCCGGAAGCGTGTTTTCTAATTGCTCACAAAAGTCCTGCTTCCCTTCACATCACTCTCCACCAGAAAGAGGCCCGGTCCTCTGCCCATCCATCCATCCATTGTGCCACCGCTCTCTCTCCCCCCCTCTCCTTCCCCCCTCTCTGATTCAAGACTTGATTATCAACCGGCCTTCAGTCCTTAGAGCACCTCCTACTGGTTCATCTCAGGATCCTTAATAACTGAAGTTCCCATAGAGTTTTTATGACAGTTGGTGCTGTAGCCTTCAGAGTGTCAGCAGTCAGTGTTTGCTCACACACGTACCTGCATATATAGTTTAATATATATATATGTGTGTGTGTGTGTGTATGTATACATAAATATGCGGATTTTTGTCATTTCAGCTGGATGGGTGGTATATAGTTGCACTGTCAGCACTATAGCACTATCGTCCCATTGCTCATCGATTTGCTCGAGCAGGCACCAGTAACGTCTCCATTGTGAGACTTGTTGTTACTGTTTTTGGCATATCGAATACGCCATGGGTAGCTTGCTAGGCTCTGCTGTGCAGGTGGGATACTCTCGGTAGTTTGCCGGGCTCTCCGAGAGGGACGGAGGAATCGAACCCAGGTTAGCCGCATGCAAGGCAAAGCCCTACCCACTGTGCTATCGCTCCAGTCCTATATAGTTGTAAAAAAAGGAGACATCTTTCAGTAGTCTTTAAGATAATTTTGTATCTTCTTTGGCACTTTATCAGTAGGTAAAGCTAGGTTGCAATGTGGAATCTGTTGGCTTTCTTTTCTTACCCTTATATTTAATCCACAGTGTATCTTGCTCTTTGAATATCTTTTACCCAGGCATGATTTTGAAACATTATATATTAGTCTTTGGAAAATACTGCTTCACTGAGGCCTGCCGCTTCTCAGTATTGTTAAAGTTCAGTCCACACTATAACTACCACACTTGCTAATATCACTGATAATCTTAAACAAAAAAGCAGTGAGAATTGGTGAGTTCGATGCCCGCTTTATCTTCAGTGACTTTGTAAAGTCTGTACACATCGAGTTCATGTTCTTTTTTCTTTCCATAAAAAATTAATATTATTTTTTATTCTTTGGTGAGGGAGTTTGGGCCACACCTGGTGTGTTCAGGCTTCATTTCTGGTTCTGTGCTCAGGGGTTCCTCCCGGAGATGCCAGGAGGACCTTATGGGGTGCTGGAAATGGAACCTGGGCCCGTTGCATGCAGGCCAAGCACCTTACCCATAGTCCTATCTTTACGGCCCTTTGTGTTTTCATGGACATCACAGCATCCTTGTCTGATTTGTCCAGCAACCCTGACTATTGAACGAATGAATTCAAAGGTCCTATACCCCAGCAAGGGGCCAGGGGTCTGGTCCTTGGACAGCGGGTCAGAGTGTCCTTTCCACACCTGTGCTGCATCTCTGTCATCATTGTATTGTCTCTGATTCAGTTTCCTCCTCCCAGTTAGAAATCGCTGATTACAGAGCTATCCTGTATCTATTGTCAGCATCCTAAACACTTGTGTTCAGTTTGCTTTGTTTCATTGAAACTACATTCTCAAAGATAGAGAATGTTTATAATTTCCAGAGATAGAGAATATGTAACTGAATCTCAAGATACATACTTTAGGGGCTGGAATGGTAGCACAGCAGGGAGGGCGTTTGCCTTGCATGCGGCCAACCTGAGTTCGATTCCCAGCATCCCATGTGGTCCCCCAAGCACCGCTAGGGGTAATTCCTGAGTGCAGAGCCCGGAGTAACCCCTGTGCATTGCCGGATGTGACCAAAATAAAAAAAGATATATACTTTATATTAAATTGTGTATATGCTACATATATTTTTAAGATACATATATTCATATATATTTGTATCTTAAAAACATATATATAAAATAGACTACATAGACATATAAAGGAAACTATATACAACTCTTTGGTATACATATATATGTATATAGAGTTTTTTTTTCCAAATAAAGGATTAAGTAAATAAAGGGTTAAGTAAACAAAGGGTTAAGAACTAAGTTAAAAGTTCTTTTTGGTCTCAGAAATTTTTCCCCTCAGAAATGATTGAAAAACCCAAAGAACTTTTATTTTATGTGAGTCACCACTACATTATTTGCCATATTTTAAATTAAACAGAGAATAATTTTGCAGTATTTTATCTTAATATAGTCCATTCCAGATTTTGAAAACCCAAACCAGTGAGGCAGGCATTGCTTGATATTTTGCCATCTCTCTAATATTAATATTGATAGACGTCAGCGGGGTCCCCAGATCTGCACCCGCTGTGTCATCTGTCACATCCGCTCCCACCTGGGCCACTCCTCTGTGCCCTGTGAGAAGACGAGAGAGCAAAGGCCAGATAGTAGCCCAGGGTTCCTGTGGACACAGGTCAGGCTCCTCCGCCTCCAGCCTTCACAGAACTGTGGCTGTAAGTCCTGATGGACCGTGGGGGGCCGGAACGTGTGCCCCCAGCCCTGCTTTGGCCACCCACCCCCTCCTGGGTAGCCCAAGGCTAGAGTGGGCTCCTTTCCTCCCTGAAAGGAAGGGATCCTCAGAGCGTCAGCACTTTGAGTAGTAACTCTACTTTTCTCCTGACTAATCCTTGACACGGGGTTGCCAGTCATTCTGTCTTGTGATGGATTGCTGGGAGCTGTTGAGCTCTCCCGGTAGCTAGGGGTGAATGCTGCAGCTTCCTTGAGCCTTTCCTGAATGTCCTTGATTAGCCATCAGATCTGTGCCTAGTGAGCAAAGGACACAATTCGTTTGGACTGGTGTGTTATATATTTTAAGAAAAGCAGAGAGTTTCTATTTCTTTAAAGTGTCATTTTTGGGGGCTGGAGCAATAGCACAGCGGGTAGGGCGTTTGCCTTGCATGCGGCCGACCCGGGTTCGACTCCCAGCATCCCATAGGGTCCCCTGAGCACCGCCAGGGGTGATTCCTGAATGTAGAGCCAGGAGTAACCCAAAAACCAAAAATAAATAAATAAATAAATAAAGTGTCATTTTTGTACCCGAAGAGGCTTTGTGGGAGGGAGGGAGCCTACGAAGGAGGAGACCTCAGGATTTGGCCCCACGGGTCATGTGTAGTGCCAGGGGCCCGGCCTAGAGTCCTGCACCACGGCCGACAGTGCAGGCACTGCAGTCACGGTCCCTGCTCGTCACATCAGCGACAGCAAAGACGAGGGGAGGCGGGGATCGGAGGCATGGCTTCACACGGGCTGCCATTCAGCAGTCAGAAGCATGCCCCGGACGCGTCTCCAGACGGTGAGCAGCTCCTCCGGGCTAGAGAGCAATGAGCTATCACGCCGTCAGAGGCCTTGGAGGGACCTCAGGCACACGTCACAAACCCAAAGAAGCATATCTCGGCAAATGCACCGTCTTCTCCGAATCCCGCTGCGTCACATTCTAGAAGAGGCAAAAAGTGCGGAGACAGTTAGAGGTCTGTGAATACCAGGTGTTCGTGAGGAGGATGAGACGGAGCGCAGAGAGGAGTTTTTAGGGCCTTGAAACTTCCAGGATATTAGAATTATGGCTATATGCCTTTCCCCAGATCTTAAAGTTTGGGCAAATGCCTGAAATTCACCAAGAGTGAACTCTAGCATAAATTAGAGTTGGGTGGTAGTGATGTGTCAGCATGCATCCATGATCTTAGATGCGCCACTCGGCGCGGGGACATTGGTAACAGAGTCTGTATGCGGACAGATAAGGTCAGAGGACTGTGAGGGCTCCCTACTTTCTGCTGGATTTTGCTGCTGCCCTAAAACTGCTAAAAAAAAATTCGTTTTTAAAAAAAAAAAAGCATGTCATGTGCTCAGTATACTTACAAAAAGTCTGGAAATCAATATAAATGTCAGTGATATTTACTGTTGATTGTTACTCAGTTTTTATTTTTGATGAATCAGTGCAGCATTTTTAATCACAAAATGATGAGAAGTTGTAATTTATTACTCCGTCGTGAATTACTGTATCCAATTATTTCAAATTATGCTGGATGCTATTTATTGCTCAAATTTAAGATTAATATGAAAAGAAAATAATTTAATTGGCTGTTGTTGTTTTTTTAATGTTCCTCTCAGTAGCCAATTTCAAAATTAGAAACAGAATCACTGAAGTAATGGGAATCAATAAACAAAGTTTGAGTGGTTTAGCAAAGTGGGGGAAAAAAAACATAATCTTCAGACATTCCTTTAGATCTTTTGGATTAAAATTTCTAAATATGGTTTTGAACTCTTTAACAGATGGTCAATGTCTGCCCGCCCTGTGTCAGGAGAAGGGTGTCTTGACGAGCACCAGGGGCTGTGAGGATGGAAAGAACACAAAGATAGGAGCTAGCAGCTGTGCCGGGAGGGAAAAGCACAGCAGTTATTTTAGCCCAGTTTTAGAACAAGGATCAGGGGGCCGGAGCGATAGCACAGCGGGTAGGGCGTTTGCCTTCTAGGCAGCCGACCCAGGTTCGATCCCCGCCATTCCATATGGTTCCCTGAGCACCGCCAGGAGTAATTCCTGAGAACGGAGCCAGAGCAACCCCTGAGCATTGCTGGGTGTGACCCAAAAAGCAAAAAATAAATAAAAAGTCATTTCTCACCAGGCTTACCAGCCCTTCGGAATCCCCAAAGGCAGCCTATTTCCATATGCAAGGTTGGTTAGCACGGAGTGAGTGAAAAGCTATGTTAAACGTGGTCGTGACTCCCTGACTAATGGATCCGTGGTTACTATACAAAAATTAGAGTGTGTATGACTGTTTCACTGCTGAGTTTGGAGAAACTTTCAGGCATCCTCTGCATAGACCTGACAGCATGTTTGATGGTTCCACTCTGTGGGCTTCTATAGATACTAAAATGACATTGTAGGTGTTGGAAGAAACTCACTTTAGAGGACACAGGCTATAAATTTTTCTAATTTACTGCAGGTGGATAAATCACCTGAAATTTAGTAGTATTGACACTAAAATTCAAAGTGTTTTCAGTGAGTTTGCTGGTGTAACGGACTGTCCTTCCATTGGCTTTTGCTGGGAAGTATTTTGGCATGCTGTTTTACTAGAAAAATACTTTATATTAAAAAAAAATGTATTCACTTGTGGGTTCTACAACAACAAGATATTGTTGATTGAAAACAAGCAGGGTAGAGACTAATAGGCAAGTAACCAAGCATTCAGGTGAAAAGAAAATTTCACATTACACATTGTGTGTAAATATAGCATATGTGATGTAAAATATAGACATATACATTCATGCATGAAATATCTAAAGAGAAAACAGCAACAACACAACAAGCAACATGAACTGTGCTTTGTGGAGGCTGTCCTGGAGGTTTGGGTGGAAAGTCTTCTCGCTAAACACAGCCCTGTACCACTGGAGTTTTAAACCAGACAGATTTTCAACTTTAAAACAAGAAAGGCTGATTTTTAGCTTAGTAAATAAATATATTTCATGCTCGTTTTTAATGCACAGCGTTCAAAGATGCTAAACCGTGGCGTACTATAGAGCCATGAAAAAGATTAAAGTGGGACCATGGCACTAGCTCAGGGATTGAGGTGCCTGCCTGCCTTTCGTGTTCTTCTGCCCCCAGCACTGCATGACCGACCCTTTAGCTTGAGCACACGTAGCCCCAGAGGTCTCTGAGCAGTGCTGGGGAGAGGCCCCCTCTTACTTCCCCCCAAATAAATAGAAACCTTGAAGCCAGTCCATTTCTACTGACATGGACAAGGTACTCGAGCATTGTAGGACTGAAACACAAGCACGAAAATATGTAAAACTGTAACTGTACCCTCTCGGTGATTCACTAATAAAATATATATATATATATACATATATATATTTTTTTTAAAAGAGGAAGCTTAGAGGGCTGGAGCAATAGCACATCAGGTAGGGTGTTTGCCTCGGACGCGGCCGACCTGGGTTCAATCCCCGGCATCCCATATGGTCCCCCAAGCACCGTCAGGAGTAATTCCTGAGTGCAGAGCCAGGAGGAACCCTGAGCATCTCGAGGTGTGACCCAAAATGCAAAAAAAAATTTTTTTTTAAAAGAGGAAGTTTAGAAATGTTGTATTGCTTGAGGTTGTGTGGTTGACAATACTGTTAATCATGGTTTCTCATGCACATAGTCCCAACACCACACCCATCACCAGTTTCCCCGCCTCCTTAGAACCCCAAAGGAAGTTGAAGACAAAATAGCAAAGTTTCAGAGTGGTTTGGGAAACAAAGCAATTTTAGAAGACCACTCCGGTAAGGCTTGGTGTTCGTGCGTGTCCGTGAATAAGGGTCGCACTGGAGCACTGTCGTCCCATTGTTCATCGATTTGCTAGAAAGACATGCTCTGTGGAGTTTCTTACGGGTTTCCCAAGCGGTAAAGAATCTTCATGGCAATGAAATGAAACCCCACTTCTGGGGTTTTTTTAAGTTCAATTTGGTTTGGTTCTGGTTTAGGTACCACACTTAACAGTGCTCAGCACTTGAGTACTACTTTAGGTGTTACTCAGGGATTACTCCTGACAGGGTTCAGGGGCCTATATATAGTGATGGGGATCGAACCTGGCTTGGCTTCATGCAAGACAGTTGAATTTCCTGCTGTACAATCTCCAACCACAACTTTCACTTCCTAATGGTATATTTTTCTATTTTCCGTGTATTCCTTTTTTTTTTTTACAGTGAATGCATATTCCTTTAAAATTGGAAGGTAGGAATGATTCAGCTGAAAAAAATGATAAAAAGTAATCATTGGAAGAGACATTAAATCTCTAACATTGATAAGATACAAAAAAAAATACCTCAAGATAAAATAAGTATTTAAACTTTTGAACTGAGCAGGAAAAAGTATCTAGACAGAAGAGTTCAAAGTCTGTATTTTCCGAGATAGTTTACCTTTTTAAACTTTGTTATTATGTAGACAGACTGATTGATTCTGCTTTTCAAGTGAAAAAGCTGAATCAGCACTGTTCACCCTAAATGGGCACTTAAAATCCAGTAAGAAAATGAACACTGTCTACTTTAGAACAGTACATGAGCTCATTTTTGAAAATCTGCTCCAAACTTGTGGTTTGTTCTTATCCCGAATGGAGATAAGAATGATGGGATGTAAAACAATTTCTCCCTAACTTGCGGTAAAATTCTTTTACAACATTTTACAACATAATTTTTGTAATAGATAATTTAGATATTACTTCTATATTCGTGAGAATATAAATCCCTCTTCAACTATGTTAAACCGTTTTCTCAATCCGACCTCACCCCCAAACCAAACAGATGTCTGTCAATATTAAAGTCCTTCCTAAAAAAAACAGAATTGAGAACATCCAGGAATTTCTATCTCTCTGAGTAAGAGGAAGAATATTGAGGATTGTTCAAATGATTTAGAGAATTGCAATCCCAAATTCCAGTTATTCATGTTACCATCTATAAACTCAACTTTGCCATTTATATCAGGCTATATTTGCAAATCAAAAACACTTAAATAAAAAGCTGTTTCTAAATATGCGGGAGCATACATTTGCCTTGTTAATCGAATGTTATTAATTAGCAACCAATTGCTAACACATTAACTGCATCTTTCTTCTTTCTGTGGTATATTTTCAGATGCGGTGATGGTGACAGTTATGTAGCTGCTGAAGTATATGTATTTTTTACTGTAATGAGCTCTTACGTGCCAGGCATGGTCATAAATTCCTGACTTGTATTAAATCCTTGAGCCCTCCAACAACTGTAATGGGTCCTATTAGGACTCCAGTGTTACAGATAAAGGAATTGAGGCATAGGCCAGGTAAATAGCTTGCCCAGCATCCTACAGTTGGTAGGTGGCAGAGCTTTGGTGACAAAGGGTCTGTTTTCAGCCACCACACAGTACACCCCTAGCATGCATGCATGATAATTTTCCTTGTAGAAATTTGCATTTTGGACAGCAAGGGGGTGGGGGTGGGGGGTGGGTCTGTAATATCATAGGAACAGTATGCTTCAATGGCCAGTTGTTTGTTTTGTTTTTTTCCCCAGAAAGAAAGGAATTCATCTGTTAGATACTCGGCAGGGTAGTTCAGAAGATGTCTATTGACTCTTTACCACGAGCCACTGAATGGGAGGTTGTGTCTCTTCACATGAAAGATCAGATTCCCCAAGGTCTATCACCACCCCAGAATGAAGGAGATTCCTATTGTGTGCTTTGAATAGGGGCCTCCCATTGGAGAGAGGCCCTGCTTGAAGACCAGCAGTCTGGTGCAGCTCCCACTGAGGGGAGGATTCTGAGGGGAGGCTTCCGTGAGCCTCTGTCAGAAAGGAGTAGTTCCGTGACAGAAGGTCTGCATGCAGGAGCGCCATACAAGTCTGAGAAAGGAGGTTGTGAATGGGCCAGAGTGATAGTACAGTGGGTGGGGCATTTGCCTTGCACTTGGCTGACACAGGTTAGACCCCCAGCATTCAGTAAGGTCCCCCGAGCACCGGCAGGAGTGATTCCTGAGTGTATAGTCAGGTCTAACCCTGGAGCATTGCCAGGTGTGACCCAAAACCAAAAAACCAAACAACAAAACAAAACAAAAAAAAGATGGTCGTGGGATTTATAGACAGGTGTAGGGCAGATGTTCCAAGAAGTACTAAGAGAAAAACCAGAAGTTGTAGATATTTTTTTTTATTTTACCACGTTGCCATTTTTATAATAAAAAATGGGATAACGTCCTCAGAAAATTCATCGAAAAATTTGGTGGGAAAAGAACATGAGAGGGAAGACTTATTTATTTATATATTCACATAATGTTATTTGAGGATTTTTTTAAAAATAAGTTTATATTGCCTTCATTGTTTTTTAAACAGAGTCAAAAGTTTGCCAACCATTTTAAGCCAGCATCAAGAGTTACTATCGCAACCTGTTAATTATCCGTTACTTATGAAAATGCTCTAGTCTAAAGGCAATGCCTGATATAGAGTTTTGCTCAGTAGCTGTTAACTGTGAGGTCATTGCAATTCATTAGTAGTGAATAGCAATTACTTGCAAGTAGTTGTCGTCCACACTTCTGTTTCATACATGCTTAGTTTCGAAAGGGTTCTGTGTGAAGCTGGAATTCTTTTTGGATTGGGAGGCTTTCTACTTGCTATCATTGCTCCGTGTATAATGTATTGTAGAAACTTAAGATGCAAAGCCCACAGACGTAAGAGGCTTCTCTAAGAGAGCTGTGTAACAGGTTCCGCAGTCCTGAATCCTTAGTCTACAGGGAATTACAGTTACTTTTCCTTTGGGATGTTTCAAAATTTACTTTTAAAAATGTCAAGGTATTTTCTCTTCTGTGTGTCCTTCCAATAAAGTTTTAAAATGTTGTCAATTCAAGGGATCTATAAATAGAGAGTACCAACGTTTCAAGAGATGTTGAGTGTTTGGTCAAATTTTCCAGCAAAGTCATTTGTTCTAGAATCTTTGACCACGGTAAAAATGCTTCATCCTGTGGTTTCACATCCCAACCACCCAGTGTGAATTATTTCTGAATAGTTGAAGTCACCGATATAGTTCAGAGAAATAAAATGAAAATAACCTGTGGATGGAGAGATAGGAGGGCGGGTAGGGCACTTGCCTGATATGTGATCACCCCAGGCTCCATCAGGTACACCTTCATGGTCCCCCGTGCCCCATCAGGAATGACCCCTAAGTGCAGAGCCAGGAGTAAGCCCTGAGCACTACTGGGTGAGGCCCTAAAATAAAAATAAATTAAAAAATTAACCTTTCCCTGTATGTAATATGATTGATAAATTGTTAAATTTTAAACTAATGATATTATGTTCATTGAAATATGTGTGGCAGTATAGATATCTGACATGTTATTAAAATAATTTTTGTTATTTTTAAAGGACATTTCCTTAGGGTACTCTAGAATTTACAGTATCGTTAAACTTTTCATGCATCCATCATTCCGGCCCCACACCCCTCACCAGAAAGGGCGCCTCCCTCCACCCGGGCCCCTCCCGGCCCCCTCCTCATGTACGCTCAGTACTGTAGACAGAATATCCGGTTCCGACTACTTTAACTACTTGTCATTTTCTTCGTGTGTGTGTGTGTGTGTGTGTGTGTGTGTGTGTGTGTGTGTGTGTTTATCCCACATATGGGAGAGAGGGCTTTCTTGTTTTGTTTTACTTTTTTTTTTTTTCAATCACCGTGAGCTCGATCCTTACGAAGCTGTTCATGATTGGGTTTCAGCCATACAGTGTCCCAACACCCATCCCTCCACCAGTTTCTATTTGTGAGCACCGACCAATGTCCCCAGTTTCCTCCCACCCACCCCCAACTCCCCCCAGCCCCCAGCCTGCCTCTATAGAAAACACTTTCCCTCTCTCTCCCTCTCTCTCTCTCTTTTTCCCTCTCTCTCCCTCTCTCTGTCTCTGTCTCTCTGTCTCTCTCTTTCTCTGTCTTTAAAAAAAAATTTATTGTGGTGGTGGTGTTATCTACAAACATAGAGCGAAGCTACTGAAATTCCACAAAATTATAAATCAGTGATAAGGTGACTACACATTATTACAGACTGTATGTTTCCTTTTTACTTATGTATGAATCTGAAAGATTGATATTAATCTTTGCTAGTACATTTTAAGATCTACATGAAATAGATTAGTCTTGCAAAAGTAAAATTTACTACAAGTGAGGAGAATTAAGGGGATTTCTAAGGAGGGGGAGCAAATAGACCTACAAAAGTGGGCTTTATCCTAAGATAGGGAATATTGGCTTTATGTTACAAAATATTACATTACAGATGCTTCTTAAGTCCCTGCCTTCGTAAGTAAAAATTGTAATAAATATCTCTAGATGTTAAAAAATCTGATCAGACATAGAACATTCAATATAAACAAAATGTTCATTTCTATTGAAAACATGTAAAATCCCCTAGCAAACTAGGAGTAACCGAACCTTCCTTACTCTGGGAGACGGCAGCCAGGAGTGCCAGAGTGAATGCCACCCTTGATGCCAAGTGCGGAGAAACTTGTCTTGTCTTTTAAAGAAGCTCCTTCAGCGCTTCCTGGGAAGCTGGCTTGGAGGCTGTGGGTTCCCTGAGCTGTTGCTCTGTATTTCCCCATTGGGTACATTTGCCGTGAACCTTAAAGAAGCTCCTCTGCAGATAATCACCTTTTTTGCTCTTGGTGCTTTCAATAGTCTGCCTCTATCTTTGGCTTTTGTCATTTTGAGTGCTGTGTCTTGGAGCTTTTCACTTTTGAGTCTATTTTTTGCTGGGGCTACTTGAGGTCTCTTGTATCCGGTTGCCTGTAATCCTCACGCCAGGAAGTTCTTATCTATGATTTATTCAACTCTCGTTTCTTCATTAAATTTGCCTTCCAGTTCCTCAGGGACTCCGATGATTCTTTTATTGTTCCTCTTGAGCCCATCCCATCGTTCTCTGGCATGCCGTTCATTTATTTTCAGACTTGCCCCTGTCCCCTATTGTTTCTTCCGGAAGGTTCTTGCATCTGTCTCGGAGCTCCTCAATCTTCTCCGTTGCTATTATTCCACTGCTCAGAGCTCCTATTGAGTTTTGCATGTCACCCATCATACGCTTCATTTCTGTCATCTCTGGTTGTCGTTGTCTCATTTCAGCCCTCAGCCTCTCGTGCACGTTGCTAACCACCTATGCCATCCTCTCCTCGAGCTCATCGAACATCCTCACTGTGGTGTCACTAAAATCGTTCTCTGAGAGGTCACAGAGTTGGTTGGTGCTGAGTGAGCCTCCCGTGTCATCGTTCTCCCTCACTGAACTTGGTGGGCTTCTGTGCTTTCCCCCTCATGGTCGCTGTGCTCCTGCCACACGGAGGGTGCGTTGGGAGTGTCTGAGGGATCGGCGGGAAGCTGCTCTTTCACTTCCTCACTGGCCGGAAGTGTAGCCGTGAGCTGTGTGGAACTGGGTGAGGAGAGCCGTGAAGGGCGCAGGGGATGGGGAACTGGGTCCTTGAGACGGTTGGAGGTTAGGCGTGGAGGCTCTTAGGCCCTCGCTGGAAGGGAGGGGAATGCTCAGAATCCAGGAAGGCCCTGGACATGTCAGCCGGGAGAGTATCTCACCTGGAAAGGTGGGGGAAGCAAGTCGAGAACGAGGAGATGTGGGGCTGGAGCCACTGATAAGTTAAAATAATTTTAATCCCAAGGCAGCCTTTATATCAAAACAGGTACTTCATTATAGATGGGTCATTATTTATGCTGCTCATCCTATAAACAACCTACTGTCTTGTCTTCTTGAGTATTATCCCAAGACATCTTTTTAGTGATCTAAGATACAATTAGGGTGTTTTTTTATTGTTGTTGTTGTTGTTTTTCATTTTTGTTTTTTTTTTAAGTAAGGCACCATGATTTGCAAAGTTGTTCATGGTTGTGTTTCAGGCATCCAGTGTTCCCACATCGGCCAGTGTCCACTTCCCTCTGCCAGTGCCTTCCAGGGTCCCTTCCCCACCCCCACCCCCAAACCTCCCAGCCTGCCTCCTGGACTGGCATGTTTTATTTAGTTTTATTTATTTATTTATTTATTTATTTTTGCTTTTTGGGTCGCACCCAGCAGTGCACTGGGTTTACTCCTGGCTCTGCACTCAGCAATTACTCCTGAGTGGTGCTCAGGGGACCATATGGGATGCTGGGAATCGAACCCAGGTTGACAAACACCCTACCCGCTGTGCTATTGCTCCAGCCCCTGGACTGGCATGTGTTAAAGTTTGGTTGTTGTAGTTCAGGTCTGCTTTGGTTGTTGTTGGCTCGTTGATTTGTTTGAGGGAGGTGTATCTCTCATAGACACATATATCGCTATACCACCAGTATTTTTTTTTCCCCAGGGGAGTTTGAGGTCACGTCCAGCAGTGCTCAGGGGCGTCTATGGGCTCCATGCTAAGGGCCATTCCTGGGAGTGCCCAGGGGTCAGCCACATTGTTTCCATTATGCACCTCATGGGCAATTCACCGGAATCTGGAAGCCTCTAAAGATAACTTGTAAATCTGCCATTATTTGGCTCAATTAAAAATAACGTTTTACAACCATGAGATACCACCTCACACCACAGAGACTAGCACACATCCAAAAGAACAAAAGCAACCGCTGTTGGAGAGGATGTGGGGAGAAAGGGACCCTTCTTCACTGCTGGTGGGAATGCCGACTGGTTCAGCCCTTCTGGAAAACAATTTGGACGACTCTCAAAAAATTAGATATTGAATTCCCATTTGACCCAGCAATACCACTGCTGGGAATATATCCCAGAGAGGCAAAAAAGTACAATCGAAACAACATCTGCACATGTATGTTCATCGCAGCACTGTTTACAATAGCCAGAATCTGGAAAAAACCCGAATGCCCCAGAACGGATGACTGGTTGAGGAAACTTTGGTACATCTATACAATGGAATACTATGCAGCTGTTAGAAAAAAGGAGGTCAAGAATTTTGTAGTTAAGTGGATGGGCATGAAAAGTTTCATGCTGAGTGAAATGAGTCAGAAAGAGAGAGACAGACATAGAAAGATTGCACTCATCTATGGTATATAGAATAACAGAGTGGGAGACTAACACCCAAGAACTGTAGAAATAAGTACCAGGAGGTTGACTCCATGGCTTCGAGGCTGGCCTCACATTCCGGGGAAAGGTCAACTCAGAGAAGCGATCACCAACTACATTGTAGTCGAAGGCCATGTGGGGGAAGGGAGTTGCGGGCTGAATGAGGGCTAGAGACTGAGCACAGCGGCCACTCAACACCTTTATTGCAAACCACAACAGCTAATTAGAGAGAGAGAACAGAAGGGAATGCCTTGCCACAGTGGCAGGGTGGGGTGGGGGGGAGATGGTATTGGGGAGGGTGGGAGGGACGCTGGGTTTACGGGTGGTGGAGAATGGGCACTGGTGAAGGGATGGGTTCCCGAACTTTGTATGAGGGAAGTATAAGCACAAAAGTGTATAAATCTGTAACTGTACCCTCACGGTGATTCTCTAATTAAAAATAAATAAATTTAAAAAAAAATAACGTTTTAGATGGGCTTAGGGACAGCTCTTTCATTTCTAATTTCTCCCTCATTTTTGTGAACAGTTTTATTTTTTCGTTATTTCAAGCTCTATGAAATATATGTTAGCCTTATAAAAATCTATGCTCGCCATAGATTTTATGTTAGTCACTGAAGATGAAGTATAATAGTTAAAACTTTTTTACTGCATCAAAATTTTTACTGCTGCATCCTATAGCCTGAACCGTATTTATGCATTTATACACTCAATAAAAAAATAAAGTCTCAAGTGGAGGAAAACAAGCAATGAACCAAAAAATATTTGATATCTCAGAGATGAGTATAATAAAGATAAAGGTTCTTTATTATATGGGTGTGACTCAGCAGTAGAGCATTTGCCTTGCACTTGTGAGGTCCTGGGTTTGATATCTGGCACAAGAAAGGAAAAGAAGAAGAAAGAAGGGAAGGGAAGTAGGAAGGGAAGGAAAGGGGAAGGAGAAGGGGAAAGGGGGAGGAGAAAGGAGAGGGGAGAGGGAGAGAGTTGAGGGGAAAGGGGGGAGGAGGATGGGAAGAGAAGGGAGAGGAGAAGGGAGGCGGATTAAAGAGCAATGAAGAGCAGAGCAGCTTCTTCGATTAGGACCTGGGAACAGATCTCAGTGAAGCGAGCGCGTGAGCAGGCTGATCATTTTTAAGCAGAGGAGGAAGCAGTCAGTGTCAGAAACCCAAAGAAGGAAATCTCGACATTTTTCAAGAAAAATCAAAATGAGAAGAGCAGAGTATGCAGAGGGGAAAGAAAGTGAAATCTGAGGGATGTCAGGACCGGACCTTGTTGGGTCTTGAAGGACGGCTATAAGCACGTGGAAGGTGTTTTGTGACTGAAAAGATCATATATGGGGATGAAAAAAAAAAAAAAAGACTGGAGGTCTGGGACTTTGCGTTGTTGGGTGATGGCCATCACAGCCCCTGCAAAAAAAAAAAAAAAATTTTTTTTTTTTACTTAACTCAACTTTATTCTTCCCTTACTTACATGGTTGGCAATGTTCTCTGTGCCTTGCGGGGTGGAGGGAAGAAATGTTTTTCTAACTTGCATGTAAAGGTTTCTCAGGCCCAGAAGATGGCCCAGGGGCTGGAATACTCCTTTGCAGGTAGGAGACTGGGGTTTGAGCCTCTGCACCACATGCTCCTCTGAGTACTGGGAGTG
Organism: Sorex araneus; assembly: GCF_027595985.1. Taxonomy (NCBI): domain Eukaryota; kingdom Metazoa; phylum Chordata; class Mammalia; order Eulipotyphla; family Soricidae; genus Sorex; species Sorex araneus. The sequence continues at coordinate 364,938,795 of NC_073303.1, forward strand.
GATCCTAAGCCATGAGCCAGGAGCAGCTCCAGGGCACCCTCAGGTATGGCCGGAAACACCAGCCCTCCACCTTCACCCCTAGAAAGGATTCTCGTCAAGTTCTGGCCTAAAAAATTCTCCCTAAGTGACACGTTAATGCAGTGAGTTGGAGATAGGCATAAAGCTTCTCTGTTCTCAGAGCATCAGCCTCCTACATTAGGGAATAACTCAAGACTCTGCCATCCACCGAAGTCACTGGGGGTGATGACAGGTGGGGCGGATCTTGCCGTTTAACCCTGGCAGCACCCAGCGTGTAGCTGGCGAAGAGGGACCCGGGGTGTGGTGAGCCCTCCTCAGCAGAGATGGGTTCATGCCCCCAGCCCAGAGCGCGTTATTTGTGAGGTGACCACATGTGTCTCTTGTGTGCAGAGAGATTTAGGAGAAAGCACCGGTCAAGAAACCCGAAGATAAAACCATGACGATAGACCTTCACTGTCCAGAATGCTTTAAGGTTGTGTTTAGAAGTATTTGTCTAGTAGTAAATTGCAAAGGATGAAAAATGTGGACCTATAATATATCGTCCTTCCTTGCGGACTGCAGGTTTGATCCCAAGAATAGATTTGATTTTTTTCCCCTCCCATAAATAAAGGTGTTTGTAGATGCTGTAGAAGAAAACTTTTTTGGATTCTAGTGTAAGTAAAATGCTGTCAGCATGACTGTATCGTGCAGTCGGTTTGTTCTGAAGAGGGCTGTCTTGAGGGGTTATCATATTCATGATTTGCAGAAAGATTTGGGTAATGTTTGTTTCATCTGACAAGATTTATTAATGGGCAAAAATCTTACCTCTAGAAATTTAATTTTCCTGTGGCTATTCACCTGCACAGAATAAATATTTGTTGAAACACTTATTCCATGTTTATTCCATGGTAGGGGAATAGGATACAAGTTGGATGTGCCTATGTTGGGCTGGAGTGATAGCACAGCGGGTAGGACATTTGCCTTGCACACGGTCGACTCGGGTTCGAGTCCTCCGTCCCTCTCAGAGAGCCCAGCAAGCTACTGAGAGTATCCCGCCCGCATGGTAGATCCTGGCTAGCTCCCCGTGGCGTATGCAATATGCCAAAAATAGTAACAACAAGTCTCACAATGGGATGTTACTGGTGCCCACTCGATCAAATCGATGAACAACGGGATGACAGTGCCACAGTGCAGCAGTGCCTATGTATGGGTATAAGCTAGATGTGGATACAAAATGATTATAACTAAAACCACAATAGGGCGAGAGCTATAGTACAGAGGGTAGGGTGTTTGCCTTGCATGTGGCCAACTTGGGTTTGGTCCTCAGCACCCCATATGGGCCCCTAAGACCCATCAGGAGTGATCCCTGAGCACACAGGGCCAGGAGTAAACCCTGAGCACCGGACTGCCAGGTGTGGCCAAACTAACAAACAAATGGACCCCCCCAAAAAAAAAACAGCAAAATTTGTCACTGTCACTGTCTCCCGTGCTCATCAATTTGTTCGAGCAGGCACCAATAATGTCTCTCATTGAGAGACTTATTGTTACTCGCTCGATAGCACAGCAGTTGGGCGTTCATCTTTCACGAGGCCAACCCGAGTTCGATTCCTTTGCCCCTCTCAGAGAGCCCGGCAAGCTACCGAGAGTATCGAGCCCGCGCAGCAGAGCCTGGCAAGCTCCCCGTGTGTATTGGATATGCCAAAAACAGTAACAATAAGTCTCTCAATGAGAGACGTTACTGGTGCCCGCTCGAACAAATCGATGAGCAACGGGATGACAGTTACAGTGATGGTCCCTGTTTATTCTTCATCATAAGCAGAAATTTACCACTATAATTTCTACATAGAAAGGAGTGAAAATTCTAAACTCTTTTCAATGACTTGTGTTTTCCAGTACAAGAATATTAGAATACTGCACGCTAATGCTTTGGTTTGGTGATCAAAATGTTAACTTCAAAGTTCGCTTTGAAAACTAACTTTATGAAGGTCTGAATAGTGGGACAGTTTCATGTGTCAGGAGCTTCCAGTAACTTTCTTTCCCTCAAACACTGCACACAGACCTCTCATACCGGCACAAGCAAACCCACCAGGGAGAGTGTCCAAAAGTAGCACCTTCTGCTGTGGGACTGCAAATGAAGCATTTATTCTTCCACTAAAAGGGGAAGGAGTGGCCACTGGGCGAAGCTTTGGGATAGGATGCAAGCCAAGCACCATTGAAGGCTTTGCTTGGTAATAAGTAATGAACAAAAAGTTTAAAAACCTAATGGTTTGTTTTCCAGAGTTATGAAATATGTATGAATGGTATAATGTCTGCTAATGTCAAAATGGCTTTGTCAGAATGTGCCTGATTTCAAAATAGTCACAATTAAACATCGCATTGTCTCCCTTCCTTAGCTTCTCTTACCAGAATTTCAGAATTGTAGTCCTTTGCCCAAGTAGTTTTTTTTTAATTTATTCCAAGCTCAAGAAAGCATTAGAGAAATTATACATCTTATCTATCATCTCTTTTTTCTTCTCCCTGCCCTTTTGAAAACTATCACGAGAATTAGGTTGTCAGTATGGAACCAAAGAGGAAACAGGGCAAGAATTATATAGTAGATTGATGCAAAATCCTCATAAATATTTAGTAGTTATTTATCTGGGTTGTTCACACAGAGACAATAGAACTAAACAATAAGAAGGCGTATTTGAAACTCTTCAAGGTTGTAAAATCTTGCCTTATTTATACTTTTAATAATTTGAATTAATTCTTATCCTGCTAGACTCCAGACATGTCACCATGAAATCATTGACAAAGCATAGATCAGGAATTCAAATACTTAATCTAGCCAGGAAGACTAATCCTAAAACAAAAAATAAATAAATAAATAAATAGAAATAAATCCATTTTAAGCCATGATACCTGTATTCTATTTTTATGCAGTGCCAAATGAGCCCCAAATTTGCCTTTTTATACTCTCTAAAATCAGAGTTGTCATTTAGATAGCCATAAATGGGGCAAATTTAGAGAATTTTCCAGATGATTTTTTTGGTATGGTTAATGTCTTCTAATCTCATTCTAAATTACTGTTATGCTCTTACCAGTGTAACAGTTATGCTGCTACAGTATGGCTATTCTGTTAGAATATATGACTGAAGTCTTTAATCTATCTCTTATAAAGCACAAGAACATGGTTAAATGGGATCTCTGAGCTTTTTCCTCTTTTGCAGTTCTGTTCAAATGGAAATATTTGCATAATTGTCTCTATAGCTAAAGAGGAATTTTCAATTTTAATCTTTTCTTGTGTCTGACCCTTATTTTTTGTCTCCAAAACTTAAGAGGATGCTTATAATTAGGAAGTTGATTTTCACTGAAAATCAATTGCTCACGTGGGATTCTCTATCCTTTTTCTTTCTGTTGAGTCTAAGATCGCTAACGGGAAAATATCTTTTCACCTCAATAGGTGAGTCGTAATAGCAAGCCATATCTTAAAAAATGTGTCAGAGCTGCCTTTGATCTCTGAATTGTGTCGCGCTCCACGCTCCTGTTCAGGTCATCTCACCTGGTTGTTCTGGTTCTGTTCAAATGTTACTGCAGGTTCTACATGGTCAGCTATTACGAGCGGAGTCACAGGATAGCCGTTGGAGCTCGCCATGGTTCAGTGGCCCTGTACGACATCCGGACTGGGAAATGTCAGGTAAATAAATCATCGTGACTTCCTCTCCATAAAGTGCGCAAGTTATTGAAAGGAGTGAGACTATCACTTCACCAGTTGACGTGCTGAGCTGCGGGAACATTATGGATAATGCTAAAGGGATCAATAGTTTAATGAAGGACTCAAAGAATAGAGAGCTCGACTGTCTTTATTCACTGCCAATGAAGGACCGTCACAGATGGGCTCGCAAGGGAGCCCGGAGTGGGGCTGTGCAGCCCCCAAACTACTTTACAGTCAATCTGCTCTTCTCTGACACGGGGGCGGTGGATTTTCTTACATCTGCCGTGTGTTTTTTTTTTTTTAAAGAAACTTAAGTGACACGTTATTGTGCCTAATGACTCACAAATTAAGTTTCTAAGTAAAATGGGGTATTTAGCAAATGGAAAACAGCCTTCTAGTCACACTTTGAGAAAATGAACCAAAATAGAATTAGCATGACTCTATAAAAAGGAAATTGTTGCTATATTTGAAGTACGTGGCTTTTTATGGTTTTGCAACTGTTGAGACTGTTATGACGCTTTTTTATTGTTGATGAAAATTCCGCTTGATTTTGGTCTGGACCGTCAGTTGATTTTCAGTGCGGAACGGTTGGCACATCTAGCCCCACTTTGAAAGAAATGCACGGAAGCTCCAAGACATTAAATCTCTGTATCCTAGAACCAGTTAGTTAATAGCAAAACCAGGGCTGGACACCAGTGGATGAGAGTGAATTTATAGTGCTTGTCGACAACTCTAAGTCATAACTCTAAGATTTCATTGTAACACTTAGAGGCCGTGACCTAGTGAGCCATAGGAGGAATTATATTCACGTACATTCAGTTGGTATTCAGGGACCTTATATTTTCCAGGAGGAATATGAAGAAAATCATAAGAATGGGGCAAAATTTTAAAGGATCCTTTGCATTCAATAAGCTCTTTGTTCTCTAGAAGTTTCTCTGGCTGCTTCCCAGGAAGTGCTGTTCTAAGCGGAAATCCCAGCTTGGGGGGTAAAAGTTGTGAGGGTGGGAACAGGTATCAAGGGTCCTGTGTGAATCTAGCCATGCTGCTGTGTGCCAGCCTTCCCCATCTCCCATGTGGGTATTTGCTGGGCACCTTTCTTGGGAAGCACAGAGTGTATGCCACGTGCCTTCTAGCGGAATGATTAAAGTGTGTGTGAATGTGTATATGCATGAGAGTGAGAGAGTGTTGTGAGTTAGCGTGTGTGTATAACTGTGCATGAGTGTGCATATAAGCACAATGTGTATGGGGGGGGGTGCAGGGGAGAGATTTTTTTTCCAGGCATAAACTCCTCCCCGGTTACCTTATCTTTGATTTTCAATTCTCTCAGAAAGCTGTGAAAAAATTGAGTCATATATTGCTTAATAATATTCTCTCCAAAGACACAGATCCTAAGAGACAAAAAAGTAGCATTTTTGGAGTCTCTTTGGTGAGACAGTTTTTAAAGGATGGGTTATATCCCCACTAATAGACCTGCGAGAAATAAACCACAAACACCTACAAGATAGAAAAATGGTAGAACAAGAGGATCTTTTCAAGCTTCTTGGAGAATAAAGAGTAGAAGTCTTAGAGGGCCCACTTGGTTAGGGGATGAGGCACCTTTACCTTCTGCAGAGAGAAAATTGAGCGGTGGGAAGTGATCGAGGGGTGAGGGTGGGCAGAAATTAAGATTAACAAAAAGGGGCCACGGCTCAGAAGCATGTGTCTCCTTGTGGTTTTCTTCCAGTCACAGGGTCGCTCTTGGTAATGTGCCACCCAAAAGCATGTATAATCTGAATACCATATTCTCTGTACGTAGAGTATTTGAGCTATACTTATGAAGCAGAGATAATTCATTAGCAGGATTTTTTTTTTATGTCATTCATCTTCCATGTCTTTCTGCACACCATTTTAGTGCAGAAAGGCCGCTGGATGCTCCCATGATTTGTGCTCTACCATTGGAGCCACTGCACAAGCCTGCCCCTCCCCCAAGCCCCGTGCCACGGTTCTTTTGATTGGTTTCTAAACTTCCCCAAGTTGAACATTCCTCATTTGAATGTGATCATAAATAGGATGATTTATGTATAAATTCTCAGCACAGCCTGCCCAGACCTTTGTATTCAGGAGGTGCTGGTGATTGGGATACTCAAATAAACTTGAAAATGCAAGTCACTGCAGTCAGACTGCATTCATCTTAGAGAATTTGTCAAGATGCAATTTGAGATGTTGGGGTGTTGATGGGCACTCTGCACCAGGCATGCATGCCCCAGGGTTCAGGCACTTGGGGTGGGGTGGGGAGAGTTCACAACACCGCCCCAGGCCATGTCTGCATCCCCTTCCTCCTGCTTGTGGCGTTCGCAGATCTCTCCTGGTTATGGAAATCAGTCATTACAAATCAGTTGTGCTGTTGTTGACTGCAGTTTGGGCTTGGCAAGGGGTAGCAAGTGATAGTGATTTAGAAATTTATGTGAGGAGGGAGGAAGCCAGGTTGGGTGGGAGGGAGGGAGGAGGGAGGGAGGAAGGAAGGAAAGAAAGAAGGATGGAAGGAAGGAAGGAAGGAAGGAAGGAAGGAGGGAGGGAGGGAGGGAGGGAGGGAAGGAAGGAAGGAAGGAAGGAAGGAAGGAAGGAAGGAAGGAAGGAAGGAAGGAAGGAAGGAAGGAAGGAAGGAAGGAAGGAAGGAAGGAAGGAAGGAAGGAAGGAAGGAAATTTCCTTTGAAGAGCTTGCTTTTTGTTGGTAAGGAGCTGTTCTTGGCAAAACGGCCATGAGTCCATGAGTCTTTAAAACTTAAGGTCCGTTTACTGTGGTTCTTGGTGGTGGAATATGTGCACTGGTGAAGGGATTGGTGTTTGAGCATTGTGTAACTGAGACTTGAGCCTGAAAGCTTTGTAACTTTCCACATGGTGATTCAATTAAAAAATAAATAAATAAAAATAAAAAAGTAAAATAAAACTTAAGGTCCACGAGTCCTCAGAACTGCAGGCATCTGTTGGTTAGCTCAGCAGGAAAACCCTCCATCCAGCAATATGTACCTTCGGCTTGGCACACTTGATACCGTACCACCATGGGTTTCCCATCTTTTTTGAAACGTATTCTTTTAATAAAATAGCTGCTGACTTTGTGTAAGGTTTACTCTTTATTTTTTTCTTTTCTTTGTTTTTGGACCATACCTCACAGTGCTCAGGAGCTATTTCTGACTGTGCTCAGTGATCACTCATGGCAGTGTTCAGGGAACCACATACTGTACTAGGTATCAGACTAAGGTCAGCCATGTGCAAGGCAGGTCAAGTTCCTTACCCCTTCACTACTCTCCGGGCTGCAGGATTTTCTTAGGTTTATGTTACTTCATTTACCTTGTGAAGTTTGTCCCGTTTCAACTTGGAAGTACCTGAAATGTACCTAGTATCTAAAGAGTTTACTTAGGTGAATCTAAGCACCATCCTCTCACTTTTGGCTCAGTTCTCCAAAAGGCAGTGGGAGAGAAAGAAAGCATAGCCTAAGGCTTATCCAAATTTTAAATTATTAAGGGAACTTTTATGACTGTGTTTTTAAGTTACTTTCTTAAAGCATCTATTTATGAAACCCCTTATTTTATGATACCCGAGAAACAATAGATGTACAATAATATACTGTTGATCAAATAAAACACCCATAGTCTTGGGAGTGAAAAATACCAAAGCAAATATAAAATGGCATGATCATTGAAAATAAAGTACAGCATGACTTCATTCTATCAAAAATATGTTTGTAATTTGGGTAGGGTTCTATTTTTGGTATATCAAAGTCACCTTATAAAATTTCTATTTCTCTTTAAGGGATAGTATCTTCCCAGAAATAGCAAGGAATACCTCATTCTTTGACATTATGATGATATTCATATATTTCTGTCGTGAACCAGTCCCTGTCCTGGGCCAAGTAATGAAGGAAAATAAAAAATAGAAGTGAAAAATTGGTGTGTGTTGATGGGCGACCGTGGCCTGGCCTCAGCCCCGCCTGGAGCTGCCAGGGGCCGGGCCTGGAACGCGCCTCTCATCACCTACCCGGGGGCGTTGGGAGCAGCGAGCCTGCAGGCTGAGTGGCTCTAGCCTTGCCGATTCTTTGCCCTGCACCAGATGGATCTGTGAACCTCTGCACATCAGGTGCGGGTGAGCAAAGAAGGGGACCCAAGCCACTTCCTCTACTCACTTTACCCTTCGCTCTCTGTGCCCACTGACTTGTTCCTCGAGGTCTTGGAGAGTCTGACTTTGCTGATTATATCCGAACCCCGCTTCCTCGTAGCGACATTTCATCCAGTAAAACCTTCCTCCGTCACTCCCTGTCGTGGTCCTCTCCCACTTTACATAGGAAGCCTTCAAACATATCTGTCAGATGCTTAGTTACAGGTGCAGCAAAGATTTCGAAAGATCCCTCTTTCCAGTGACATCTATCTTGAGATTCTGCTGGAATGCCTGGCCTCGGAGAGAGGTTACGGTCACGATGATACAGGGGGGAGACCTGATACCTACTGTGGTTGCTCAGGAGTGAGCTTAATTGAGGGTGAGTCCCTTAATCGAGACTGTTTGGCCACCGCAGAAGAGCACTGTAAGACGAGGAGCAGTTAGTGCGCAGACTAAGGTGGGGAAGCCGTCAGTGCAGAAGGAGATGCAGTGGGCATCTGGTGAGCAGGCAGAAGATGGGCTGGAGATGGACTCGGGTAGGAAGGCGGGATCTGATCACACAAAGCCACTGTTGGCTGCTCAGGCTGCATTTGAGTGCATTGGATTCCATACGGGAAATTGTATGATCTGGACTTAAAAATTGGGTGATATTTTTTGTTTGTTTGTTTTTTGCTTGTCATTTTGATTGTCAAAGAATTTTTGGTTCTTTATTTCACAACATTTGAGTCATAATAAATACATAGCACCTTTATTTTCTAAAAAAAGCCTCAGTGGCATTATCATTGTTAGACTTCCTGATTAGAAAAATAAGTTGAAATGAAGAAAAGTGACTTCCATAGAGGCAGGCCTGGTTTGGGGGAGGGGTGTGACAGGAGGGATAACGGGTTATAGAAATTAGTTATGGGAACGTATCTATAAGATTAATGCACCTTCGTCTGTGCACTAACTGCTCCTCGTCTTACAGTGCTCTCTGGGGAGGCAGAACAGTCTTAGGGATACAGGGGATATTGGTGGTGCGAAGTGTATAGTGGTAGAGGAATGGGTGTTGGAACATTGTATGGCTGAAACCTGATCATGAAAGCTTTGTATCTTACATTGATTCAACTTAAAAAAAATTGATCTAACATATTCTTAATCAAATATCTATTTATTTTTCTGCTGATGAAGTGTTCAGGTTAGTTCAGCTTTGTATTTATATACAGAGAACTACAGTGAATATTTTTGAATCCGTGTGTTTCTACACCAGCGCTTTTCGTTCTGTAGAATTTTTCCCAAAAGGAGATTGGTTTCGATCCCTTTTTATTTAAGATTGCTGCTTGTTGGGTCAGAGAGAAAACTCAGTGGGTGGGAGCTCATACTCTGCATACAGGGGGCTCAGGTTCAGTTGACACTGGGGGACCTCACGGTGCCTGGTTTCCCAAGTGCTGCCACTCCTGAGCACTAGGCTGGGAGCAGCCCTGAGTGTCACCCAAAAGTCAAAAAATTTTTTTCCACCTGTTGAGCTCCCAGCTGGGATGTAGTTTAGAAAAAGATGAAGAAAACTGGACAGTCATGAAATTTTTCTATAAATGGATAGACTTGGAGAGTATCATGCTGAATGAAATGAGTGAAATGAGTCAGAAGGAGAGAGAGATGGGGCTCGAGCGATCGTACAGCAGGTAGGGCATTTGCCTTGCACGCGGCCGACCCAGGTTCGATTCCCAGCATCCCACATGGTCCCCCTGAGCATCACCAGGCGTGATTCCTGAGTGCAGAGCTCTAGGAGTAACTCCCTGAGCATCGCTGGGTGTGACCCAAAAAAAGAAGAAAAAAAAAAAGGAGAGGGACAGATATCGAATGACTGCATTCATTTGTGGGATATTAAAAAAAAAAGGTATGAAACTAATATCCAAGGCCAGGGAAAATGGGCCGGGAGGACCGGTCAGTGGTGGGTCAATGGCGTGGGAGATGGAGGGTAGTTAAGGTAGAGGAGGATCCATTATTACAATACTAGTTGGAAATAATCACTCTGGACAAGAACTGAATATTGAAAGCAGATAAAGATATATAGATGATAACCTTTCAGCATCTGTACCGTAAACCATAATGTCTAAAGAGAGAGAGAGAGAGAGAGAGAGAGAGAGAGAGAGAGGCCTAAGGAGAGAGAGAGAGACAGACAGAGACAGAGAGAGAGATAGACCTAAGGCTGGGGTCAGGGGTGGCTTGAAGGGGTGGGCAAACTAGGAAATTACACTGGTGAAGGGATGGATGATGGAAGATTGTATGACTGAAATAATCATGAACAAATTTGTAATGCTCTATCATGGTGATTCAATGAAAAATAAGAAAGGAAAAGTGGACAGATATGGAGTAGCTTCTGGAAGTAGACTAACAGGTATTGATGAGAGTTTGGATGTGGAGTGCAGGGTTGCGTGAGGAGGAGGATACCGTGGAAGAGGAAGGCGAGCATTCTGGGTGACTTAGGCTAGAATCACAATCAGCCGTGTGGGTTAGGTCACCTTTAATGAGGGGGGAAAGGAAAGGAGGAGGCGGCTTCAAGGCCAAGAGTAAGGTACTGGACATCGCAAATTTGACTTTGTAATATTCCAGTATATAGAGTTAAAGAATTCATTAGTTCTCTTAACAAAAACATTTATCCTGCTACGCCCATTTCTCATCATTATAAAATTGCTTCATTGAAGAATCTTTCATAAAAGCACAAGTTTTATGCTTATCAGATTTTCTAGGGTTCATTCTTGACGTATTAGTCAGAGAATTACGCATTTGATCACGAGCGCTCTGAAATTATTTTTCCCAAGTCTATAAGGATTATTTTCCCCATACTCACCCAATATTTTTGTGACTAAACATGGCTCCTGACCAAGTTTTTCTCATAAAACTGGAAACCCTACCATTGGTCTACTTCACTTCTTCTCTTTCTCATCTTAGTTAATAGACTGTTTATCAGGATTTATTAATTTTATTTCTCCTCATTCCTTATGCTGGCTCTTCTCTGTGTCAGGCACCATATCATGTGCAAGAGATCAACAAATAACTATGCGCTGCTTGTTCCCTGAAGGAACTTCTAATCTGGTCGGGAAGACACCCATAAAGGCGTAATTGAAAGGCTGTGACTATCCTTCCCAGGAAGGCAGTCAAGTGTGTTACAGAGGAAGCCAGGAGGTGCATTAGGCCTGAATTGTTTAGGTGTCTAGGGAGAGAGTTGGTCTCTGGAGAGATTTTCTGGAGCTGAAGACAGTCTGAACTGAACTGTTAAAAACTGGGAGTTAGAGAAACACAATGGACTGTATTTCAGCCCTAAGGCACGTCGTCTCCAAGCCAGAGGAGTAGGAGGGCCTGGGGAAGGCTTCTCAGAAGCAACTCAGAGCACGGAGATGGCCGCCGCATCCATGCGAATGACTCATTACAGTCTTCCGCCGAGTGTTACCCTAGAGATAGCACAAATTTTAGGTGAAAGACTGTTATTCCAATAAGTGGAGACACCTCTTATCTGTGACTTATTAAATGTTAAATCAGCAGCCTAGATTTTGTAACTAAAGAAACATAATGTCAGCAGTATTCAAGTTAAATCAAATGCCGGCATTTTCCATCAACAAAAATTATTATTATTTTTTTTTTCGGAAAAGAGGGTAGTAAGAAAATATAAAGTATCTTAATGAAGAGAAACATGTACTTTTCTATACTACAGTTTAATTGTGTCAGACGCTCTAAGGCGCCTACATGTCCAGAGACAGGTGATAGTCAGGACTTTCCAAAAATGTCAACATGCACATTTAGAGTCACTGAATTTTGAAAAACAATGTGTTCTCTAAAACCAAAAGTTGAAATGATGAGGTAGGAAGAGTAGTAGACCTTAGGGGTGAGGTGGATTTTCTTGAAGGCAGACGTTTGCAGCTTGGGGACAGCTTTTATTGAGCACAGTCTCGAGTGCTTATACATCAAGGGCACTTAGTTGGTGATTGCAAAAATTGCAGTGTGAATTGACTAGAGTACTTAGTCAGACAGTGACATTTTAGGTATTTTCTCCCTGCTCTTTTCAGCAGCTGATTTTATGGTAGATGCTTCCTATGACAGTCTGGTCCAACAGCCAGAAATATGGCATCAAGGGTGATAATAAGATGAATGGTTGGTGAAGACAATGGCTTCCTGACAGCCTTGAAGAATTACCTAACGAGCTTCCCATTTTTTAAGTGAAATGAGATTTAGAAAAGAAACTCTCAGAAGAGAAAAATATCTGGAGCAATCCTTGAATTTAGATCATCATTTATTCTGGAAATTTCAAACTCTCCAAGAATATTTTAAACTGACTACCTGTAGGAATATATTTCTGTTGTTTCTTTACACCTTCATTTAGTATTGTTTGTATTCGTGTTTTACTTTGAATGACAGTATTCATACCTTTTGTACTCTCCCCAACCCCCCAAAAAAAACCCAGAAAAATAAATTTTTATTGATCTCTATAAATTGAACCTTAAGAGGCAGTGAGTATGGTTATAAACCCATTAGTTATTTGAAACATTTCTATATCCAAACCGAAGCATTAATCTAAAAGTTATTTTAATTCTCAAAATTCCCATCCTTTTATCCTTTCTTGGTGTCATTTAATTTCTTTCCCAGTCAACCATTCTCCCCTTTTAGCATATGTACACAAGAAAGTATAAATGCATGCACCTATGTATTTGTTCTGCATTAAATGTTTCATGTTTTATATTTTATATATATATTCAACAAAGAAATTTACTGCCCATATTCCTTTTTTTTTTTTTTTTTTTTGGCTTTTTGGGTCACACCCAGCAATGCACAGGAGTTACTCCTGGCTCTGCACTCAGGAATTACTCCTGGTGGTACTCAGGAATTACTCCTGGTGGTGCTCAGGGGACCATATGGGAACCTGGGTCGGCCGCGTGCAAGGCAAATGCCCTACCCCCTGTGCTATTGCTCCAGCCTCTGCCCCATATTCTTTATATCCACCCACTCTTGACATATTACTGGGAGCAAGAGCTGGCATATAGGAATCACTCAAATTTCAATCAGAAGTATTCTAAGACATATGTAAATGAAGACATGACCCCAGTTCTTGACAGGTCCAAAAAAGTTGTTGATAGAAATTTAAAGGGACTTGTCAGATGTTGATCACTCCTCTCTCAAGATGAGCTTCTGATGGAGCTAATTTGGGGGCCTGGGAGTTAAGGGGGGTGGGGAACACAATTGCAGCTACCATGGAAACCCTCAGGTCTGCCCAGTTAGCCCAGAAGTTAATCATTTAACATGTTGCTCAAGACTTTAGTTATGTAAAGACTATCTTTATCTTTAAATTTTTTATTTATTATCTTTAAATGTAATTCTAGACTTGTGCTTTACATGTGTTTAATGGTAGCGCTTCATGCTGCACACAGCCCAGTACCGCAGAGTATCCACTTCGCCCAGAGTATCCACTTCCCTCCCCCGTTGTCCCATGGCTCTTCCCATCCATCCCGCCCCCTGCACTTCTGCACCCCTCCTCTGTCCTGTGGGAGCTTCCTGCTGAAGACCAGCTTCTGTTCATTTTCATCCTCACATTTCATTTTCCACCTCTTCGTTGTGAAAGCAACGTCTTTTTCTGTAGCTGGTCCCCTGATTATACTTATAGAGCATTCTGTTCCCAAACCACACACACACCTTTTTAAGTGAATTTAGAAACTAGAGATCATTTAAAAGCAATCTGAGGGTATATCCTAGATATTTCCAATCTTTCACGCCTAGTTTCCTGACTGTAGAAGTATGTCTTTCTGCATTATCCTCCCACTCCTGCTTCAGCATGTGGCATGAGACCTAATCCAGCTCTGTATTTACATCTGTTAGCTCAGCGTCGGTGACAGAGTTGGAGAGTTGAACGGTGGGAGCAGTCGCAAGAAGACAGACCAGAGAGTTGCCGGGGTTTTTGTTGCTGCCGCTGTATCAGTAGGAATTGAACTCGGCTCTCATGCTTGTGAGGCTTTGCCGCTTTATGACTGAGCCACATCCCTGTCTTCTAGCCACTGACATCCCCACATCTGTCGGGTTATTTTACGGGTGGGAAGAGACAGTATTACTTGGCCATCAGCAAAATGGAGCGATTCTGCTGTTTCCTTCGGCGCAGGGAGCCTAGATGGCTTTCCGTGGCACTGTGACGTGTGGACGCGGGTACAGCCAAGAGTATCAGGAGGACGGGGGGCCAAGTCTCTGGAGGAAGGAGACCAGAGCAGGCGATGGCAGAGCTGAATGCTGGGTTGCGGACTCCATGGGCACACGGGGAGGAACAGTCCTCAGAGAGCAGAGAATTATCCGCAGAAGCCCAGAGACATCGTGTGGCCTCTAGTGCATCACAGGAAGCAGGAGAGTTTTGCTCTCCGGGGAGCACGTTTCTAGTGGCGCGTGGAAAGGTGCTAAGGGAGGGGGGTGGGGAGCGTCTATTCATAGCGAGGAGAGGGAAGATCCGCTGAGACGTTTCTAGACAGATTGCTTTGCGTTTGGAGTCTCGTAGGGCTGCAGTGACAAATGGAAATGCCTACCAAGACCAAGCAAATTGCAAATATTAATAAAACGCAGAAAGCCCCCTTGATTTATCTTCCATTTTCCTATTTCTGATACCACCCAAGTTTTTTTTTTTTTTTTACCTTCCTTTCTACTGCAATTCTCTATCCTGTGTCAACCTTCATTCCGATGGCAGCTGAGGTTCCGCTTGAGTCCTGGGGACAGAATTGTAGTAGGGACTGGAGTCCAGACAGCACATGCCCGGGGTAAGGGACCAGCGCCCTAGTGACCTCTGTCCATGGGTGTCCTGTGAATAGTGGACCTCCTGTGGACTGATTTCTTAAGTGTCCATGTTTTATTTTTTATTTATTTATTTATTTATTTATTTATTTATTTTTGCTTTTTTGGGTCACACCCAGCAATGCTCAGGGGTTACTCCTGGCTTTGCACTCAAGAATTACTCCTGGCAGTGCTTGGGGGACCATATGGGATGCCGGGGATCGAACCCGGGTCAGCCGCGTGCAAGGCAAATGCCCTACCCGCTGTGCTATCGCACCGGCCCCGTAGTGTCCATGTTTTAAAATCGAGAGCCTGCCATGGTAAGAATGTAGCCATGGGCTGGGGGGGGTGGGGGGGGGCCTCAGGGCTTGGTTGGTCCCGCTGGTGGATGGGGAGAAGAAAAGGATATAGAGCAGGTAGATTAGGATAAGCTGTAAAACACAGTTCCTTAAAATATGAAACAGTATCATAATGAAAGTGTAGCAAACAACCTTTTCTGCAAACAAAGAATTTTTAAGGTTGAGCTATGTATAAACTGGTTGGAAAGATACTCTGTACAAGAAAAGGATTAGTTGAGACACCAAGAGGAATTTTAAACATACAAGACTAAGACTTGGAAGGATTTAATGGGTGAATATTTCTTTTTTTTAATTTTAATTTTATTATTATTATTGAATCACAGTGAGATACAGTTGACAAAGTTGTTCATGATTGAGTTTCAGTCATACAGTGTTCCAACATTCGTCCCTTTTCCAGTGTACCTTTCCCACCACCAATGTCCCCAGTCCCCCCCCTTGCCTGCCTTTATGGCAGACACCTCTCTCTCTCTCTCTCTCTCTCTCTCTCTCTGTCTGTCTGTTTCTCTCTCCTTTTCCTTTTGGGCATCATGTTTTGCAATACAGATAATGAAAAGTTATCAGTTATATCACTTTACTTACTGTCAACACTCAGTTCTTGTCCAGAGTCATCATTTTATTGTCATACTGGTCCCTTCTCTATCCTCACTGCCCTTTGCCCGCCCCCCCCCCCCCCGCCCCATGTCAAGCTTCCAACCATTGACCAGTTCACCCGGCCCGTGTTTTTCTTGGTCTTGGATACTATGGGTTTTTTTTATATGTATAGCCAGGATGGGTGGCCTGACAACAATTCGCCTTTCTTTAAGCCATCCTGCTTCAAAGTCTTCATCTTAATCTCGACTTCATTAATGCCATAGAAGGTATTAAAAAGCAGAGTTTATTTTCAGAGGAATGACAGGAGCAAGAAAACATCTGTAGACCACCCCCCCCCCACCCTGCCGCTCCCACCACCACCACCAGATTTCGTACTGTTTTCTTAAACAGTGGCCCTTTATGGTAGTTAAGAATGCCAACTCCCATAAGCCTCTCAAATTTCTCTGGGCAAACATCCCATCATAGGGCATTGCTACGATGTTGCAGTAATTTATGTAAATGCCTTGTCAGGAATGAATTAAAACATATAGTTGTAAATCTACAAGGACACAGCTATAACTCACCCAGATTTATTACTTGTAGACATGTATATCAAGCTTCTGGAATTACTGCCTTTACTGTAGACAGAGGTTAAAGAAGAAGGTAACAGCTTACATGCCATTATACATACACAGCAGTTTGTCATTCATTGCTAGTGGTATGAATACAAAACATATAGTTGGCCCAACATTTCTTCATCCAACACAATCTAATTGGCAAATCTCAGCTAGTAAGCTGAAAGAAAGATCCCCAGACAAGGATAGTATTTATCCTTAGACCCAATGATTAACTTTGTTACTTTGATGAGTGGTTTATTAAAGTAGAAGATTGCCTTTAAAAACATTTTTAGGGGCTGGAGCCATAGCACAGCGGGTAGGGCGTTTGCCTTGCACGCGGCTGACCCGGGTTCGATCACCAGCATCCCATATGGTCCCCTGAGCACCGCCAGGAGTAATTCCTGAGAGCAGAGCCAGGAGTAACCCCTGTGCATCGCCGGGTGTGACCCAAAAAGCAAAAAAAAAAACATAAATAAAAACCATTTCAGGTTCTTTCCACTTTGAGGAATCTCATGTTCACTGGAACGAGCATCTCTCCCTTTCTCTCCCCTCACATTTCTCTAAGTAAGTTTCTTTAAAGAAAACTATTTTCCTTCTTTGAACATAGACAATCAAATAAAAACCTGGTAATACCACCTCAGTACACTCTGCATGATTTTGTAAAGCAGCTTTGCAGACACTTATTCATTCATCAAACATTTATTGAGTGCCTACTGTATATCAGGCACCCCTTATTATTTTTTTTGACCACAGAAATCCAATAGTCCAATATCCTTATATTTCTAAAAAAGCAAAGTAGGACTAGAAGGATAAGGTGCTTTACAGAAGGTTGTAAGGGATTTTGAAGATTACAAAAAGCATCCAAGGGAAATCACTAATTGTAATACAAAGCCAACAGCTCCTTTACATGATGATGCAATTGAAGTAGTTGACAGTGATGTTGGAGATGTAGTTGTAGATGATGTAGTTGAAGTAGTTGTGTGTTATGATGTAGATGCAGCTGTACATGATGTCTTTGAAGTAGTCGTGGTTGATGATGTCCATGCAGTTGTAGATGCTGTCGTTAATGTCTTGTGGATTATGACGTACCTGCAGCTATAGATGATAGAGCTGTGGATGATGATGTAGAGACAGTTGTAGATAATGTACATGAAGCAGTTACGGATGATGATGTAGATGCAGCCATAGATGATGTAGATGAAGTAGTCGTGGATGATGATGCGGATGCAGCATAGATGACATAGTTGACATCATTATGGATGGTGTTGAAGATCAGCATTTTACTAGTTTTCTGCACCAGCAGACTGACACCCATGCTTAAGACTAGTCCCAAATATGCAGTTATAACTCAAGGTGGCAAACCAGTGGTTTCAACCTTCCTACACCCACAAATTGGCACCAGTCTGTAGACAAATGGGTGAAGACCACTGCTGAAGGTGATGTATTTGAAGAAGTGCTTTGTTCATTTCTTCACGGGTGTTTCCACCTACACAACACTATCTTTTACATAATCTACTGACTGTCATTTAACGTTGTTTATCCCAAATGAGGTGACTTATCAGAATTACATAGGAAATTTCAAATAAGATTCTCTAGAGTTTCCCAGGTAACTCTAAGGCTGACTGCAGTTTAGAAACTCTATATTTACAGAATAAAAAATTAGACTATATGAGGAACAAATAAAATGTGAATTATCGTAAATTAACATTTTAAGGTCCTAGGGTCTTAAACTTTGTCACTGAACTCATATGATAGTTATTCCTGAGTGCAGAGCCAGGAGTAACCCCTGTGCATCCTGTGCATTGCCAGGTTTGACCCAAAAAAGAAAAAATTTTCAGGTTTCAAGTTCTTTCCAGTTACACATGCTGTATAACTGCACATGGGGTTGTGAAAGTTTGGGCTGCAGTCAGTGATTTCTGGATGTGCACAGACCAAGAATGAATTAGAAATTAGCCGTACCCTGAATCCAAAGTATATCTGGCAACTCTTCGCCATGTTACACTTCAAAGAGGGATCATGAGCAGAAAAAGTTTAAGTAAGACCCTGGTATATGCAATTAAATAATTTAAGAATAAGAAAAAATAGATTGCATCAGACATAGAATTCTGTAGACAGAAGTGAATCCTTGGGATGAGTGGAATTTAATTTGGGATTGCCTCTGGCAGAGAAGCATTAAGAGGAATTCAGAGCAGGAGCCCATCGGAATCCCTCATGCTAAGAATTTATGATTGCACAATTATTGAAATATGTAAGAATATCAATAGATATTTGCTTTTGTGGTCTATGTATTTCTGTATATACTTTAAAATACAGAGAGAATAAAAGTGCCTGCCATAGAGGTAGGCACGGGGTGGGGGTTGGTGGGTGACTGGGAGGGAACCTGGGGACATGGGTGCTGGGAAATGTACACTGGTGGGGGATGGGTACTGGAGCACTGTATGACTGAAATCCCAGGAACAGCTTTGTAAGGGTCTACCTCACAGTGATTTAAAAAAAACCTAAAAAATAAAATAAAATATGTCAAATTGCAAGGTTTTCATTGATGAGGCTTTATCAGTACTCCTTTGTATACAGAAATTTTGGTGGCTTTTCTGAGTGAAGGTCAGAATGCCTAGGTTTTTTCCTATTTCTTTGAAGAATTCGGTTTGGTAGTTTGGGGTTGGGGGTCACAGCTGGTGGTGCTCAGGGGATACTACACAAAAGCTTGGGGTTGCTCCCTGCTGTGCTTGGGGAACCAAACCCAGGCGCTTTAGCCTGCAAGGCGTGTTTTACCCGTTATGTCCTTATGTCCGTTATGTGATGCATACCACCTGCCCACAACCTAGAGATCTAAGTTGGTTTTTTGCCTGTGGTTCTGTTTTTGTTTTTTAAGCCTCCAGACAGGCTTCTCTTTTGTTTTTAAATTTTATTTATTTTTTAATTTTTGTGCCATAGCCAGTGGAGCTCAGAGTTTATTCCTGACTCCTTACTTGGGAATCATTCCTGGAGGGTTCAGAGGACCATATAAGGATGCTGGGGATCAAACAGGGTTGGCCACATGGAACCCCACTGTACAATAGCTCCAGCCCCAACACCTGCCTGTGAATACACAAATGAGCTTCCTTTTCTCTCTCATCTTTTTTTTGAAGATTTCTCTTTTCTTCACATTATAGGATCCTTTAACAGATGAAATTGCTAACTATATCACTGTAATCACTGTCATTCCGTTGTTTGTCGATTTACTCGAGCAGGTACCAGTAACCAGAAACTGCTAACAGAAAATATATATGTGAAAGTCACCAATAACTCAAGTCTTTATTATAAGACTAATTAGAAAATTTCTGCAACTACCCAGAAACAATATATGCTTCAAGATTTTTCCGTCTCTCAAGATGTCTCACAATAGTTTATCCTGCTGCGGCATATAATCAAATAAATTTTATTTGATGAATGTTGGATAACTGCTTTGTTTTCACGCTATGTTAGTGCTACTCTATTGAAATAATGTAAATCTGTTTCCTGATGATGGAAGCAAAGTCTTCCTTCAGACATAGCCAGAACTATCTTGTTGCTTGCCTGGCTTTTTCCAAGTTGTGAATCCACTGAACTTCATAGAGCTATTCCCATACTTAATGTAAAACACTAGTTTGTCAATACATCTTTCATATCCAAAGTAAAGTTTTGTGCCAAGTAGCCAGTACTGAAGAGATGGGGACAAAAGCTAGGTCACAAAAAGGCCTTATGTCATGCACGATGAGAAATGTTCTTATTATTTTACTAAGAGGGAATTGGAGCTTGCAACCACGTGATCTGATTGAATTTACGGTCTCCCTACTGAACTGTGGGGAATAGGCAGAAGGAAAACAAAAGCGGAAGTGGGAAAACCAGACCCGGCTTCCACAGATATTTTAGGCTAGGGATGACCAGTCTAGACCAGGAGGCAGACAGTAAGACAGAGAGCAGTGGACTAATGTGAGATGAGTCTGGAGAGGAAATTGGACTTGGGAATAGATTATGAGAGGGTGAGGTTTTGAAGAGTCACTCATTTCTGGGGCATTCAATTGAACAATGAAAGGGTGTGTGGAACACGCCGTGGTAGGAAATTAATCATGCCCTTTGCGATAACTTTGGAGTGCCTCCTAAGCATCCCTGGGCATCTGTCAAGTACGTTGCTACCCCCAGTGCTCTGACACAGAAGCCTAACTTGGCTGGACAGAAACCTGTAGCCATCACTGGCAAACTCATGTGCTTGGAGCCACGGCAGTGGAGGAGTCGGGAGCCAGAAGAGACGCGGGCGGGGAGGGAGCCCTCGCAGCGTTTCAAGGGCAAGAGATGAAAGGGACACCACAGATCACATCGGAGAAGGCCTGGTTTGAGGGCTGTCGAAAATCAGAAGCCTCTGATGATATCGGACAAGGGCAAGGGCTCATAGAGTTAATGACCCTGGAAGCTCCAAGAAGGTCAAGTTCAAAGGATGGCTCAGCGGGACATGTCTTTGCAGAAGCAGTGTCAGCGTAGGGGAGTCCGGGAGGAGAAGAACAGTGTGTGTGTGCAGATCATTCACGGAGCTTCTGGGGAGAACGAGAGACTGGAGTCCGTGTGGCAGCCCCTCCGTTTTATTTTTTAAGATTTATGTATATTTATGTCATAGACCGTGATCTATATTTTGAATGTGCCACAGCATGCTCCAGGGCCACCAAAGGAAAGCATTTAACAATGGGGTTTCAAAGGAGTTACGAGTTTCTGAGAAGGGAGCACTGCTCCCGACTGTTGGTTAGCGATCTCTGTTACCTCTCTTCTTCTGAACCACTGAAATTGCCTTATCTAGTTACTGGTTTTGGTTTGGGGGGCCACATCCTGGGTGCTTAGGGCTTACTTGTGTCTCTGTGCTCAGTGATCATTCCTGGTGGGGCTCGGGGGGAATATCTGCAGCACTAGGCATCAAAACAAACCCAGGTCCGTCACATGCAAGGCTACTTAGTGCCTTATACACCACACTCTCTCTCTGCCCCAAAAAAGCAGTTCAATGCAAACTCAAAGAAGTCAGCTGGCATTGCTCATGTTAATAATAAAAGAACCATTAAAACAGACCTTTGAAATCACATACCAAGATGAAGAACTTGTATCAGGAAGCTTATGCTTGCATTTAAGGTCTTGGGTGTGTGTGGAGGGGGGGAACTTGTGGGGGGGGTGTGGTCAAAGATGTGGATTATTTTCAAGCTTGGTGGATTTCAGAAGCATTTAGATACTTAAAAGAAATTACTCAACAATCAACAGTCCTTGCTACTTTCAAGATTAAAGAGCTGATCTCTTTTTGCCGAGGATGGGACATTATTTGCTTCATGGAAACGTCATTCTTTTCATATTAGCAAGAAAAAAGCACCGGGTTTGACAAGCAGATTTTTAGAAACCTTCTTTTTCTGCAACAAGAAAAACATTCAGTTTGCATATCTGAATATCCACCAAGGAAATGCAAGTGGAATCACTGATTTGAGCGATTTCCTTATGGTTTAGCTATCTCACAGAAAAGGAAAAAAAAAAACCGTTAGTCTGATTTTTTTCACCTTTTCCATAAGGCAAATAGAGAGCTGTTTACAGCAGCCTTTGTCTGGCTTTGGCATTGATTTTAAATCACCTGGATTGATCATGTGGTTATGGGACTCAAAAAAATCCTCCCAACACCAAAGCCTCAAAACACAATTAGAATTGAGGGATTTTTAATCTGCTAGCATTATGTCCATAGGGGCACGCTTTAAATAATTCTTAACTTCTGTTTAGTACATTTTAAATAATCCTTAACCTCTGTTTAGTTTAGGTGGGAAAGAGCACCATTCTACTTCTTAGGCTTTTATAGATGCGCTGTAAACACATGATGTTCCCAGTTTTCAAATCGAGGATGGATGCATCTAAAATCCATGTCTGCCTGTTTCACCACCAAGGAGGGTTTCTGAGCCAATAAGAGGAGATATGCAAATCAGCCAGCTGTCATGTCTTACTCCCCCCACCCGGTTGCAGGACAACAGCCTGACAAGCTGATCTCAACCAGATTTGACAAAGGGGTGGAAGGTCTAAAATTAAATAGGTCCACACAAATCCTCTAGTTATAGGTAGATGCAGTAGGCCAATGAGAGGATCCCGTAGGAAAAGGGCTCTTTAAAGACTGCTGATACTGCTTTTCATTTCATCTTTCCCATCCTTGTCTAAGTCTGAATCACCTGAATGTTTGGTGAATCATCTTTTCCACTAATTACTCTTTAGATTATTTCCATAATATTAATGTCTTAACAGATTTGATATTTATAAAGCTTTGAACTATGCTAAGAAGCTGACAGTCCTTTAAGGCTATGATTTTTCAAAGGCTTGTTATACTAGTGCTTCAATTTTATTGTCATGGTGACTAGATAATATAGCTTACTCAAAATGGTACCAGTGTGCTTTTGGCCAATTGCACCAAACTACTAACCATAAATGTGGAACTCAGAATGGACATTTTATACTTGTTTTCTCGCCTAACTGATTCTAAGTTTATAGACAACAAATATCAGATTTTAGCACACACACACACACACACACACACACAATTCCCCACTACTAAGAAATATAAAAAGAGAAATGAAATTACTGCTTTTGAACTCAGATTCTTTCTAAAGAACATGTGTCCCAGAATAATGATAAATCAGGGATATTCTGATGACAGCATCTTACTAAACAATACTGTCCTGTTTCCTCAGCCATCTCTAAATGATTATCAGTGAATAAAAGAAAAAGAAACTAGAAAGTCTCTTTTATCGATAAGCTGATCAAAAAGATAACATTCTTTCAAAATGCAGTTCTAGTCCTATAAGAGATCAGCGCTTTGTTTCCTGAATGCACTCACAAGCCATTTTGTACAATTGTACCTGGTCGGTATTTCTTTTTTAATATTCTTTTGATATTTTAACAATGGGAACACAGCACAGTTCTTCAAACACTATGTTGGAGAAATGTTTACAGTATTTCGAGCTTGAAGTGCTATACATTTTAATGCTCAAAGATGTCCTTATCTGTTTAAAAAAGAAATTGAAAAATGGGAAATAAACCTTGACATATTTTCTTCTGTAATTTTTTTCTTCCAGCATATTTTCTACTTGCTTTAAGAAAGATGGCTTTACATAGTAACTTTGAAATAACATCTAATGATTAGCAGAATGATGGATGTGATGAAGCACCTTTTTCTTGAGAAATAATAAATCAACATATTCCTAACCATAAATTTTTACTGAAAAACATGAAATATTAGCATCATATATTTAACAAGGTGTCATATACATAAACTGTTGTCAACAAAATGTTGCGCTCAGAATCAGAAGAACATATTAAAATGTTACATTCTTTGGGGGGAAGCACAGTGGTTAAAATATAATTCTATTTTCCTAAATTGAACATGCTTTTACTTCTTTACTCTTCTGATCGAAAGTATTGACATGAATTGCTTGAGTTTTATCAATATTAGACCTCCATATTAAGAAAATAACCCCTCCCCCGTAAATAGCATTTCGACTCACAAAATGTCTTGATAAACTTTCATTTGGGCATTATAAACTGAAGTGTTTCGGAGGGTCTATTTGCTTATTTTCACATTTCACTCCTTCTTGTCCTGGGTCCGGTGGAGGTAGCATTCCCCCACCCACCCACCCCGCCCTTGGATTTATCAGGAGACTGGCTTTATATTGAATTGCTGGGATTTGGGGCGAAGCCCATCCGAAAGGTGAATTGGGGACTGCGTTAAAGGATAGTTGATTGTCAGTTGCAGCGCAATTTCGCTTTCTTCTTCATTTGGGGCATGTTTTTCCTGGATCGCCACAGTGGATTGTGGGAAGTGGAGCGGGCCAGTGTCCTTCCCCTGGCTGTATTGATTTGCCCTTCAGCTGTGTGCAGTGCAGAGAGAACCTCGGGCCTTGTTGTTGATTAGCTACACAGAGTCTCCGGGAGCATTATTGACCCATTGCCGCTGACTGCCTGTGGCTCTTGATTTTTCACACCGTCTCCATGACACTCATAATAAAACATACTATCTTATTGCCGCCCAGCCCCGAGAGCCGACTGATCGAGCCTTAGAACGTGGCACTGTTTCTGGAGAACATTTATTGTACGTGGGCTAAAGTGTTGTAGCAATTTTAGGTTTCTCTCTTGTTCTGGTGGATTTAATGGGGAATCCTCCGTACAGGATTCTATACACTGTTAAATTTTTATTGCTGAGGGGGCAAAAAACGTCAGTGCTAGCTTTACATGTATTCTGACCTTGGAATTTCGTATCATTTGTTAAAAATTAATTTGAGGACATTATTCTGCCTTAATCTTTGACTTGACAGGTGGATCATATTTATCTTGAAAGCTAAGATGGAAATATATCAAGGATTATGCTATGATTTGTCTTTGTAGTAAATGATTTTTTGGTATTTCTGATTTTCTTTCATATTCGTTATAATTTTGACCTATTAAATGATCTCCAGTATATAGTTACTTCTGATTTTACATGTTCTTTTTAAACAGTGAAATACCCTTTCTCCTTTTTTGTTGAAAAAATGCATTTTTCTGTTGAACTCTAAGTAGTGGAAACCGTGTTCTTTTGAGCACCATTGAGCTTTAGTTCTGTATTGGAGGTTTTCTTGTATTTTAAATTTGAGTTCTTTTCATTTTCCATGTACTGCCCAGTCCACAGTGGTCATTAGTTGCTTTGTGCACTGCATGTCGGTGGAAGGTAGAGCGTTTCAGATGGAGCCTGAGCAGTGAGCTCTGATTCTGCTGGTACTGAGGAAATAAAAAATATGTGTTCCTTGAAAATACCTTAGGTTGTTATCAAATATTTAACAAGTAGGCAAACAAAAAAGCATGGTATAGATTACATCGAACCATTACCAGACTTTGTTTTCTTTGGGGTGTGGGTCACACCTGCTATGCTCAGGGCTAGCGACAGACCATGTCTTGCCGGGGATTGAACTGGTCTCAGCTGGGCAAAATATACATTTTTTTCCCATTTCTAGACATTTTTAAATAGGAAAGATAAGTCAGAATAAGAGTTGCAGGTTAGGTATATATTTTTGGCTACATTTTTTTTTGGGGGGGGAGGTGGTGTTGGGCCACACCTGGTGGCAAGGCTCAGGGGTCACTCTTGGCTCTGCACTCAGGAATTAACCCCGGTGTGCTGGGAGCCATCCGCATGCCCAGGGATCTGAACGACCGCTCCAGCCCTTGTGGGTTATTGAAGTTGTTTCACTTAGAGTGCTTTCATTAGGGCACAGAACAGTTTATTTAGGAAACATCTTTTTGTAAATTTGGAGAATTATTGTAAAGCAAGTTTCTATTCTCTAGTATATGTTCAACTCATATTTTTGCTGAGCTAGAATCTCTGTCCAAAATGTTTGCTAGAAACCAATAACTAATGTATTCCGATTATCACTGGAAAATGTTCATAGTTTGAGCACTTATAATATGGGTGGTTGGCCACTTAATATTTTACTGTTTTCAAATCATGATTTATCTGTGTTGGCTGGCATATGCTTTTTGTGGAGGCAGGGTGGGATTTTTGTGGGGTTTTTCCGTAAGCAACTTGTAGTAGGTAGGGTTTTTGTTACAAAGATGCAGTTTTCTAATTGCCTACTTTTGGAATCCTCAAATGATGCTAAATAGGAATTTTTGAGTCGATATTTTCCTCAAGCTTTCCAGCTGTCTGGTGGGACCCAGAGCCAGCACTGCCTCAGCACACCGCCTCCCGGGGACAGGTCTGCGCAAACCCCAAGCATCTCTGATTCGGGTTTAGCTGTTTCTTCGTTGATTTTTACTTGTGTCACATGATGACCAAAGTTCTCATCCCTCTAAATTCCTATTGTTCCTCTCCATTCACAATCAATTCTCCCAGGATTCTGCACCCAGAACGTTAGGGCTTTCACGCTCTGACCTGTTAGAGCGTCTGTGATGAGGGCAGGCCTGCCCACACCTCTCCGCCTCCTGCGGATCTTCTGCAAACCCTGGTTCCCCGGCTCCAGGGCACCAGTTCAGTGCCCCCTGGGGAGAATAACGGAGGTGCACTGGACCCACTGCCGGGCAAGCCTGGTTCCCTCAGAGCCCACCTTTGTTTAAATGAGTTCACTACGCACCGGCGTGCCAGGCTTCAGTTCTCTGCGTCGGAGTTCAGGACCAAGTTCACAATAAACTGTGATCACAGTGGGTTTCCGCCCACCCCACCTGACGGATTTTTGGCAGCATGAGGCTTGTATGTCTCACCAGTCTAAGTATTTCCGTGTGTCTTTGGACATGCAGAGCCACTCTATATCGGACAGAAGGCTTCCTCTCACCAAGTCATAGTTCCCGGGTATTGCAAAGGTTAAGCCTTATCATCTGCACCAAATAAATAAATAAATAAGGTGAGGTTTCATCAAAAACTTCCATCCTCCCAACCTTTCGACCACAATTTGATGATTATTATTGATTATTTCACAGCCTTTCACTCACGCTCTGCCACTGCGGCCAGCCCTGATATACAGATAGGGTTGCAGTCCAGCTAAAATAAGACTCCATCTTGATAATGGACTGAGATGAGATACTGTTATTTGATAAAGATAATTGATGTCTCACAGTGAATTGGAAAGCAGCTTCAAGTGCATCGTTATTGGGAGCTACATTCTATCCACAAATATGGCAGTTGTTTATAAAAATAGAACAAAAGAAGTAAAATCAAACCGTCAGGCATGGCTTTTCAAAGCGCTTGATGCTGTGATTCTGTGGTTGTTGTTTACCCCACATTTGTTTGTTTTAAATTCTAGTAGAGAAAAAGACAGGAAGGGACATATGCTGTTCCCTCTTTAGTTTCAGGTGAGTTTGTTAAAATCTTACATGGTGTGGGTGTTATCGATCGACTCCTTCCCGACAGCATCCCTAAATTCTGTGTTTGGAGTGTCTTGAATCACTGCCATGTATAAGCCAAATATCCTAGGTCAAAATGCAGTTTCATGTGATCGTTAATTTCCTGAACATTTTACATACTGCATGAAAACAAAATTTAAGCTATTGATCCCAAATATCATGCTTCCTAGCAAATAACAATTGAAATCATTGTGAGCGCAGGGAGGGTTTCTCTTCATTTATTATAAACCTACTTCTCTAGAAATGATACGTAACTCACTCACTGTATGGGCTCATCACGCCTCCTTCAGCCACTGGGTTTAAGTTGATTAAGGTATCATTCATCTTAGAGTGTTCATCCGATTTCTTTTAGTCTTATCACCCTCGTAACCCCTAATTAAGCAATAAGGCTTGACAGGGAGTATGGTTATCATGAGATAATGACACCCCAAGTGTGTTGTGAGGCACAGGGTTCAGCTGAGTGCTTCGAAACCTCTCGGGGTGTGATTATCTCATGATAAACATGCCACGTGAATGCTCATTGATAGCGTCATTACACACACATGCTACTTAGAGCGGAGGAAACACAGACGTTTTCATACTCACCACCTTGTTGATTTTATAAAATTACTGGTTCAGGTCTCTGGCTTATAAGCCAAAGTCTGGACCCATTAGCTTTTGTTTTGTTTAAATTATATCGGTTATATATCGGTGGACCTGTCTGGTACATCTTTGAAAAAAAAAAGTACAGATTTAATTTCTCTAGAGGTCAAGTTTTCTTGGGAGCAAGGCCTCATATAAGAGAAATGTGTATTTCTGTCATCACTTGACAGTAGTTGGTATGGCCCGGACCAGTGAACAGTGAGAGTCTGGGAAGTGGGTGACCGCGGAAGGAGGGTGAGATGCTTTCATACACATGAAGATAGTACATAGTCGAGAGTTCTAGAGGTTGTGTGAATTGGATTTGGGGTTTGGGAAATCACTTTTAGCTTACTACTTTGTTTTGGTGTGGGTGCCACTTCCGGGAGTGCCTGGGGCTTGTTCCTGGCTGGGCTTAGGGAATGATCTGGGATGCTAGGGAGTGAACCTGGGTCAGCTACACGCAAGGCTAGTGCCCTACCTGTTGTACTATTGCTCCACACACTCCCCTTTTTAGTTTAACCATCTTAACTGTCATTGTTAAAAACAGACCTCAGCAAGGAGAGGTGAGAGTGCTAGCTTTGTAACTATTAGCTGGCTCAGATTTTTTGTGAATTGATTTTTTTTTTCAGGAGAAGAATATTGTAATTTTCTGATGTAGGCCCTTATTGGACGTTTAAAAGAAAAACAATGGAGCTATCCACATAGCTGGCTGTCTCCAAATCTATGGGCTGGAGAGATAGTACAGGAGGGGAAGGCGCTTGGTGGCACCAGGCTACACTGGCAGCAGTGCCGGTTGGAATCCCAGCACAGGGCCAGGAACGGGCTTGGATGTGGTCCTCCAAGCCCAAAAAGCAGAATGTCCAGAAGTTCTGACCTGACGGCTAAAGACAGATCATCCACCTTTTTTGATGAGGTACCTTCACAGGCGAGGTGCTCAGTGTGTACTGTTAAATAAAATAGTAAATTAATTGATAATAATTAAGAGGGGGGGAATAAAAATGCAATGGTATTTTGAAAGTTTTCTTATGAATTTAAGTTAATAGTGTCTCTTCAAAGCACAGCTGTTCATTTGAAGTTGCTAGGATGAAGAAAATATTCTGAACCTGCCCTGTTCTAGCCAGTATATTAACCTCTAGCCATATACAGTTAATGGGACTGAGGAAATTTTTTTTATTCTAATTAATTTCTATTTAAATAATTGCTTGAGGCTAATGGCTGACATTGTTAACAGTGCTAAAGAAAGAAGGTCAGTCTTTTTGAACTACTTTTCAGAATTGTTTAAAAATTCTTTGTGACTTAAAAGGGTATTTTAAGGGGCTGGAGTGATAGCACAGCGGGTAGGGCATTTGCCTTGCACACAGCTGACCCGGGTTCAATTCCCAGCATCCCATATGGTCCCCTGAGCACTGCCAGGGGTAATTCCTGAGTGCAGAGCCAGGAGTAACCCCTGTGCATCACCGGGTGTGACCCAAAAAGGAAAAAGTATTTTAAGTTATTTGTTCATTTATGATCTTTTAATATTCAAATAATAATCAAAAATCATTTCCTAGAAAGATCTAAAACTCGGTAAAATTTTATTATTCTCTAATTCATGCTCAGATCCTTTAGAAGTTTCTATTCAGTAGTTATCTGATGCTTATTGAAATGATTTACCTAGCTATGTAATCAGTATAATCACTCTAAGCAAAGTGAAATATTTCTTAAGACTTTGTCATCTTAAACTGTTGACTCTTTTGGTGTCTTTGTACTAAATGACATAATATTTAAAACATGTAGTTTTTGTTTTTGCGTTTGAGCCACACCCAGCTATGCTCTGGAGTTACTCCTGGTTTTGTACTCAGGAATCACTCCCGGAGTTGCTCAGCGGACCATTTGGAATGCCAGGGATTGAACCCGTGTCAGCTGCATTCAAGACAAATATCCTACCAGCTGTACTATCACTCCGGGCCCATTTATTTTTCTCATAAAAAGAAAATATATTAATTTTCTTAATAAGAATTATTGTGCCAAAGATTGCATTTGTTCTTCTAGGTGAAGCTTCCTGTTTGGAACAGTTTCCAAGTCTAATTTAAATTTCAAATGCTCTGTGCTGCGAGCCTCCTCCAGCCTTGGTCTGGCCTACTCGTTCTGAAATACGCCTCTGAATTTTAAGTTTAAATATACACCAATCCCCTGTCTCTATGTGGCTGACCTCAACATGAGTAAACAGAAGCATATCAACTTATTTTTTTTATTTAAAGAGGAAATTAACACTTCTTATAGCATTGACTGGCAGTCACTTGTTTCTGGTACTATTTTATTTTATCATTATCATTATTATTATTATTATTATTATTATTATTATTATTATTTGCTTTTTGGGTCACACCCTGCGATG
The DNA here is from genome assembly GCF_027595985.1 of Sorex araneus. Taxonomy (NCBI): domain Eukaryota; kingdom Metazoa; phylum Chordata; class Mammalia; order Eulipotyphla; family Soricidae; genus Sorex; species Sorex araneus. The sequence goes on from NC_073303.1 coordinate 364,968,813, forward strand.
CTCAGGGGTTACTCCTGGCTTTGCACTCTGGAATCACTCCTGGCGATGCTTGGGGGACCATATGGGATGCTGGGGATCGAATCCCGGTCGGCCACGTGCAAGGCAAACGCCCTACCCGCTGTGCTATCGCTCTGGCCCCTATTTTAATTTTTTAAAATCATAAAATCAGAGCATCCAATACAGAAACTGTGAGCCAAATAGTTAGTGCATAAGAGCATAAACTCTGGTATATATCCATGAAAATTCCATGAAATAAATATATGAAAATGAAGTTGCAGATGCTAACGACCCAGTGAATCCTCTTATGAAACAAACTGCGTAGTCACTCAAGGCCATTGAAACTGGTGAAGACCCAGGTCTACCTGCGGGGTGGGGGAGAGGAGAGCCCGGAGCCATGGGAGGGAGCCCCGTCTCCCCCTGTACGTGGCAGCAGAGGATTGGAGAGCCCCTCACTGCACACAGTCCCTGAAGTCCATTTGGAGAGCCTTTGGCTATTCTAGAACCCTAGAGAAAACCACTACACCCCAGTGCCTTTGCATTGAATACTAAACAAGTTGTTGTTCTTTGCTTTTCATCATAATAGGAAGTGATTTTTAAATTCTGATGCCACCAAAGGCCTTCTAAGATTTTCTTCAGAACTTAGTGGGAAGGGGAGAAGAGAGGTCTAGAGGAAGCGAATTAACTTATAAACTGATCACTGTTAAAATAACTATAAAGGGAACGTAGTGTGGTCCATTATACCATTCTCTGTATTTCTACATTTCTACCTGTGTTGAGGTTTTCCACAATCCACTTTAAATGCAAGTGCATTTAAACAGGAGCGTGCAAAAAATCAAAATCAAAATTAACGTGGTTAATGCAGTTGCATTCCACCTCACAGGATCCCTGCCTGCACTGGTGGAGGCTGAGCCAATTCAGAACCAAGTTGAGTCCAGTTGCTTGGCTCCTGGTCTCCTGAGATCAGTCTGGGAGTCTCATGAAGATCCTGCCAGCCCTCATTTGCTGCCGTAGCCCTCCTCCTCTGTTTCATAAATAGTAGGGGAGAAACCGGTTGAGTGAGATTTGAATTCTTGAGGGGTCCTGGCAAGTGACCATATAGGTCAAGTGGAGTCCACCTGCTCCAGGCTGGGGCTCGGGGGAGCATGGGGAGAACGGGCCCTAATCAGAGCCAGAGAAATAGTACAGCGAGTACAGCACTTGCCTTGCATGAGGCCGACCCAGCTTCGATCTCTAGCACAACATGGACATGATCCTTGAATGCAGAGCTGGGAGTAAGCCCTGAGGACCCCAAAATTAACAAAAATTAGGCTGGAATGATAGCACAGCAGGTAGGGCATTTGCCTTGCACACGGCTGACCTGGGTTGGATTCCCAGCATCCCATAGGGTCCCCTGAGCACAGCCAGGAGTAACTCCTGAGTGCAGAGCCAGGAGTAACCCCTGTGCATCGCCGGGTGTGACCCAAAAAACAAAAAAAACAAAATTAACAAAAATGAACCCTATGCTTTATCTGATGGGCCAAACAAATCCAGTTTATGGACAACACTGACCCTTCAAGCAAGGTATCGGGGGTAGATAGATGAGCGGGTATAGCATGACAAATGACAGGGATCTTTTTAGCTGTCAGTGTCTTCTACCTCTGTTCAGATGCAACCTAAGGGCCAGAGAGAGCTCAACAACTGGGCACAGGCTTTGCACGCCCCAGGCCTGGTTACGATCCCCGGGACCACACAGGCCTCCTGATTACTACTAGAAGCAGTAGCCCCCCCCCCCCATCACCAGGAGTGGCCCCAAAGCAAATAAAAGTGTGTTGTATTAGCAGCAGTCCCTGATAGTATGAAAATGTAAAGACCAATGCCCTGTTTTAAAATATGATCCGAGAGATCTCTCAGAATTCAGAGGACAGAAAACCTTTCAGTGCAGTTTCTCAGTATGAGTTCATGCATAATTGTATAAAAGGTTCAGACTAGGACTGGAACCATAGCACAGCAGGTAGGGCGTTTGCCTTGCACGCAGCCAACCCAGGTTGGATTCCTCCGTCCCTCTCGGAGAGCCTGGCAAGCTACCGAGAGTATCCCCCCACATGGCAGAGCCTGGCAAGCTACCCGTGGTATATTCGATATGCCAAAAACAGTAACTACAAGTCTCACAATGGAGACGTTACTGGTGCCCGCTCGAGCAAATCGATGAACAACAGGATGACAGTGCTACTATTATTTATGCCATGTTGTAAGTATGGTTTGCAAGATTTTTAACATTTTCCATTTCCTCTTTTAGACTATCATATTAATCAATTAAAATTGAAGACAGGAGACCTGCTCAGTGTAAAGAAACCTCAAGGCCAGGCTGTTTAATTTTGTCCAGCACTCATAATGAAAAAGAATAATTCAGCTAATCAGATGACAGCTTCCTCTCTCCTTACCTGTCTTGATGCAGGCAGCTGATCTTCTGCAATCACTCCTTCAGCCCAAGAATAGGTTCCAGGCCAAACACGTGTCAGAAGCAAAATGCAGTAATGCGAATACTTCAGACATGGGAAGCTGGGGCCGCCCCCCCCTTATAGAACTGGGACAGTACAACGCAGCTCAGCGTTTTGCAGATTTCAAAATCTGTGAGAGGAAAGGATAGAATATCTTTATTAAAATAAAATTATCTGGGGGCGGGGCAGAGATAGCCCAGGTGCTAAGGTGCTTTTGCCTTGCATGTAGCCAACCAGAATTGTACCCCTCTTGCTTCCCCAAGCCCTTCCAGGAGTAAGCCATGAGCATCACTGGGTGTGGCCCAACACCCCCGCCCCAGTTACCATATGGGATGGTTCCTGATAAGCCCCAACGTCAAGGGAGCAACAGTGGGATTGCATGGGGCCCTAGGACAGGGATCATTCCCAGACAAGTGAATTTTCTCTTGTTAATTTTATATATTTGTGTACTCCTCTGTGGGATTGTTTGGGTCACACTCAGTGGTTCTCAGGGATGTTTCTGGTGGTGCTCAGGGGATCAGATAGTGATGCCAGGGCCAGCTGCACGTAAGGCAAGTGTCATAACCGCTGTAACTCTCCAGCTTCTATTTTTCTCAGTTTTTAATGAAAGCGTAAGGGTCTTTTGGTTTATTTCTTGTTTTGTTTTTTTTTTTTTAAAAAAAAGAACACAGTATCAAGAGTGCTAATGTTTGAGCATATTATTAAGTTAGCTCTGTAAAGAACTTTTTTTTTTTTTTTTGCTTTTTGGGTCACACCTGGCAATGCACAGGGGTTACTCCTGGCCCTGCACTCAGGAATTACCCCTGGCGGTGCTCAGGGGACCATATGGGATGTTAGGAATCGAACCCGGGTCGGCCGCGTGCAAGGCAAATGCCCTACCCGCTGTGCTATCGCGACAGCCCCAGCTCTGTAAAGATCTTAATGAGAAATATTAATCAAAGATTTTGGTGAGCACCATTTGGCATAGTTCCATGGAGACCTCGTCCAAGTGATAATGGGTAGTAATTTGTTTGACAAAGCAATGAGTTAAGGCAAAACAGTTAGATGAAAGCACAGTGGACCAGAATTTTCTTTCTGTGACTTCTTAAGATCAATCTGAATCATCCCCAGATATTGTGCTGACCCTGGGTTTCAGGCAGAGGGTGGCAAGCAAACCTGTGAATGTGCAGCTGTGTGAATTTTCTGTCAGAATTGTTTTGTTTGGGCACTGTTTGCCCTTCACTAGAGAGATGGGATGTTACCATGGCCATAATTCCGTGTTCTTCACATGGGTCCAAGACACAAACAGCTCTCTGTAGTGACCTCATATTTTGTGAAATTACCTCCCAAATTCAAATATGTGGTGTAGTAATATTGCTGAGAATTGGATAAATATTGTATTTATTTTCACATCATTGGAAGATAGATATCATGAAATAGAATAATGGGGGGGCACTTAGTAGACTAAGATTTTTACTTCATTAAAAGAAAACAGGAAACCTTCCTGAGCTATTGGAGAAATACTTGGAATGTTTCAACATACATGCGTGAGTTTAAAGAAATTATATCAGATAGCAAGAACTTGGAATTCAGAAAAGGAAGCATTAGTTTTTCCTTTAGTTTCTGCCCAATACATAATAACTCTTATCAAAGAACAATTTGGCATATGAATGCCCAGGTTGACATAGTAATCAATTTAATTTTTTCTTTTCTTTTCTTTTGGACCCACGCCATGGGCTATAATGAGGCGCGGCTGCCTGGAAGGATAGCAAACTTGCTGACCGCTCTGTGAGGCCACATACTGTGATTTTAAATTTTTATTATCGTAAAAAGTGTGACGTCGTGTCTAGGGGAAAGGCTCTTAAAAAATTGAATTTGTATCAAAAGAAATGCAGAAATGTATCTCGTTTACCTCCATCTCCCTGGATAGGCCCTTTCGGCTTTCAACTCTGCAAATGCGCCGTTTAAGCATGTTGGCGAAGCACTTTGGTCGGGGCTGTCAGATGGAGCTTCTGTCTAGGGAAGCCGCTGGGGTGGGGGCGGGGGCGGGGCGGGTCTCTGTTCACACTAATTTATAGGAAACACTCTGAGGAACGGCATCTTCCTGGAAAGGGATCAGTCATGTCCCAGGACAGTCTCCAGATTCCTGGATGCGCATTTGTCAGGGAGCAGGCAGATGAATTGCTGTCAGTCAGTTGTCTGGCACTTGTTTAGGGAAATGGGACTCTTTCTTACGAGCGGCACTTGTTTTACATGTTTGTGCATTTGAAGATCCTGTTCACAATTCCTCTACTACGAGTTAAGCAGCATTTTGCTCTGTGTGCTGTGGAAGTTAGTGGAAATCCTTGGAAACTCAGAACTCTGCTGTGCTTAAAGCACTTCTGAGTTCCTTCGTGGTCTTTCTTCTCCCTCCCTCCCTTCTTTCCTTCTCTCCCTTCCCCTTCCCTTCCCTTCCCTCTCCCTTGCCTCTCCCCTCCCTCCTCCCTCCCTCCCTCCCTCCCTCCCTCCCTCCCTCCCTTCCTTCCTTCCTTCCTTCCTTCCTTCCTTCCTTCCTTCCTTCCTTCCTTCCATCCTTCCTCCCTCCCTCCCTTTCTCCCTTCCTGCCTCCCTCCCTCCCTCCCTCTCTTCCTTCCTTCCTTCCTCCCTCCCTCCCTCCCTTCCTTCCTGCCTCCTTCCCTTCCTTCCTTCCTTCCTGCCTTCCTTCCTCCCTCTCTCCCTTCCCTCCTTCCTTTCTTTCCTTCCTCCTTCCTTCCTTCGTTCCTTCCTTCCTTCCTCTTCCCTCCCTTCCTTCTTCCCCCTTCCTCCCTCCCTCCCTCCCTCCCTTCCTCCCTCCTTCTTCCTTCCCTCCTTTCTTGCTTTTCTTCCTCCTTCCTTTCCTCCTTCCTTCCTTCCTTCCTTCCTTCCTTCCTTCCTTCCTTCCTTCCATCCTTCCTTCCTTCCTTCCATCCTTCCTTCTTTCCTTCTCTCTTTCTAACAAGCCTATTCATTTTTTACCTCTAAATGTCATTTTACATCTTCTTAATGAATAGGACAATTAGGTGTCCCAGAACTTTTTTACCCTTCTGTGTTTTCTTTCCTGAGGTTATCCCTGAATAGTTTAAGTGTCAGCTCTCACGATACTGTCTACCTTTGCGGGATTATAATTTAGCAGGCTTCGTGGCTTCCAGAATAAGGAGCAGCAAGGTTTCAGCACCATGTGCTGGTTAGACTGGTCACAGCACTTCCTCCACGGTGCCTATTTAAACAAAACATATTCATGCAGGTGCAGTGCATGTCAAATTTAGAAATTAAAGCTCTTCGGAATAGTCGACTTCAGGATTATAATAGGGAATTTAACCAAACTGGCCACATGCTAGACAGTATGAAATTTCTAGAAGAAAAAAAAATTCTAGAAGGTAGCTAGTAATTTACTCATTCAACAGATATTTTAAGAAATAAAGGAACATTATGCAATAAGTTCTCAAGGTATTATTAGAATTTAGATTTTTTTTAAGATTCTCATTAAATACTTGTTCTGTTCAATAATTTAAGCTAAAATTGAGATGAAAGCAATTTCATTTTGAAATTCAGACTTGTAGCTATTCTGGCATGACCAGTGTCTGTACGTAGGACATAGGATAGAGGTGAAGTGATAGAGTTAGAGGATACGTGATGTAGGAAGAGGACAACCTGGAGAAGGCTGCTAAAATAAAACCTGACAGTTTCCTCAGATATATACGATTTAGTTGAAACTCAGAGGATGGGTCCTCTTCATAGTGGTTATTCCCTATCAAAATCAAGCTAACTTGTGGTTTTTCTTTGAAGGCATGTTTCCCATGATCACTGACGTGTAGCGTTTATCCATTTGGTGGGAGAATTTGTTAGCCAAGAAGTACATCCTACTGGAACTGCCTCTACCAATACTAAGAGTATATTTCAAGTCTAACTCGTCTACAGCAATACCACTGGGATTGCATGAAATTACAGATTTCTTCCAAAGCCACGTCCATCACTGTCCATTGCTAAACCATGCCTTGTTCCTCCTTAACTCACAGAATTGCTCTAATTCCATCCCCCTCCCTCCAGTTCATTCATCTCAAACTCCTGAAATGTGGCCTTTATTGCAGAGAGTGTCACAGTTACTTCAGTTGAGAGTACATGAGAATTTCCTGAATCCAATTTCGACATCCCCTCCCTGACTCCCATTCATACCAGGTCCCCGGGCTCCATCACGGTGCCCCGGGATAGATTGAGGCAGGATGCAGCACACATCTGAGGATTCTTTGCCCAGGGCATATTCATGGAGCGTGAATCTGATTTGCAACCCACAAAGGAAACTTTGTCCAATAAACCGTCCAGAGACAGGATCCACAGAGCAGATCGTTGAAATTAGTGCCCCAGTGGCCTCTATGTTTGTGACACTAGTGGCATAATACACCCACATTTGGTACTTGGGCTCCTTGCTGCTTTGAAGAATTAGTGATTTCTAGTCACAGAACAAGACATTGAGATGAAAGACAGAGGAATTGGAATTTCAGCACACCCCGCATGTAAAGTGAGCCCAGAAAGCGGCGAGCCCTTCCATGTTCACCAACCAGCACGTATTAAACATTCTTCGCAATGCACATTGATTGCAAACCTGTTTCCGTGTTCAGGGAGCTCGTAAGCATATCTACACTGCCCGGGGTCTGGCCACCACCTCTTTCTTTTCGATCACTGTATCACTGTATCACTGTCATCCCGTTGCTCATCGATTTGCTCGAGTGGGTACCAGTAATGTCTCCATTGTGAGACTTGTTGTTACTGTTTTTGGCATATCGAATACACCATGAGGAGCTTGCCAGGCTCTGCCATGGGGGCGAGATACTTAAGTAGCTTGCCGTGCTCTCCGAGAGGGGCAGAGGAGTCGAACCCAGGTAGGCCACGTGCAAGGCAAACACCCTACCTGCTGTGCCACCGCTCCAGCCCTTCTTTTTGATAACTCCTAGAAAAGAGCAATTTGCTTTCTTCTGTGCATATGCTTAGAGAAGAAATAGGGCCTCTCTTCTCTGACCCTAGAGTGCCAAAAGTGGCCAGTGTGTGATTCACAAATTACTGAAAGCAACAGAACAAATTTACAGAGAAGTTAAAAGGCTATAATGGTCAAATGTACAGAGAAAGCAGTTTTGACAAATAAATGCAATTAAGAATATACTTGCTAGGATAAAAATGAAATGAAACTTCTTGACAGGTAAGGGAATTGTGTCAAATAGACAAGGCCAGGTAAAAATTGTGGGGTATTTTTTTCTCTACAATTTTGAATTGGGTTGGTATAATGGGAAAGAGAACCTCCAGGGAAATTAATTAGAAAATCCCAGAAATATTCAGAAAAGGACAAGGGAAATAGCCTTCTCTCTTCCTCTTACTTTGTCCACCAGTACACAATGGGGCTGAAATTCCAGTTATTGTATGAACATACTCCTTGTTATTCTTTTTAACCTGCATGGTCATGTAAACCTTCCATTTATTTTTTTTTAATTCTTTATTATTTCACTTGAGGGATAGAAGTGAGCATGTTGAAGTGTTATAAAAATTGCCAGCAAATAGTCCAAGAAAAAGGAACTGGCTTTCTGCCATACCTAATACAGAAGGAATCACATTTCCAAACCAGAAGCCGCATTGTAAGAGGCTCATGTTAGTGAATGTTCTGGTATGTAAATCCTTAATTGCCGGAGCATTCTATAGGAAATTCTGACTTGCATGAGGCCTTTTTAAAAATCATCTCTGAAACACACCTGGGTTAAACAATGAGTTGTTCCGAGGAAAGGAAGCAATTACTTTTCAGAAACAACATACATCCTTCTCCATGGTCCCTGGCAGAGTGTTTTCAAGTATGATTTGATCAATAACCTCACCGTAGTGGCAGATATAGAAAGGAATAAATGTTTATCACACTTGTAAACATCTGAGGCAAAGCTGGAAATATTTGCGGAAAAGGCAACATTCATTCTCGGATTTCCCCGTGGGTCAGGCGCAGGGGCTTCTCGAGATGAGGGTGGCGGAGTGGTGAGGGGGTTGCCATTAGAGTCGTACGATCAGGTCGTAATCTTACACTGAAACCAGGAATAAAAACCGCCAATGCGTGGTTATTCTAAATATCTGCAGTTCCTGACAAAGCAAAGCTTCCAAAGAGTGTTTAATTTCTTTGTGGACAGATAACACACACCGTGGGCAGCCGAAAGTCGCTCGAGAAGAGTTGTTTTGGGTTTGTTCTTTTAAAAACTAAACAGTAAGGGGCTGGAGTGGGGAACGTGCTTGCCTTGCATGCAGCTTACCTGGGTTGCATCCCCAACGTCCTGTCTGGTCCCGCCGGGAATGACCCCTGAGCATCGAGCCAGGAGGAAGTCCTGAGCACCTCTGGGGATGACCCAAGAACAAACAAAAATAAATAAATAAAAACAAGAATTAGCCCTTTAATAAATTATTCCTCTTCTTTTTTTTTTTGCTTTTTTTTGGGGGGGTCACACCCAGCGATGCTCAGGGGTTACTCCTGACTTTGCACTCAGGAATTGCTCCTGGCAGTGCTTGGGGGACCATATGGGATGCCGGGGATCGGACCCAGGTCGGCCGCGTGCTAAAGCAAACGCCCTACCCGCTGTGCTATCGCTCCAGCTCCAATTATTCCTCTTTTTGTAAAAGAAAAAAAAAAAAAGACATCCTAGCGGAGCTTAATTTTGGCACTTGGATGGTCTTTGGGTTTCATCTCTTTCAGAAGGAGAAATTGCTTAGATGATAAACAGGTTATTGAACGGCTCGGGAACAGAGAGCCGGGGGGCCATCAGTCCTGCACTTTGCCGTGTGTCTTCTAAAGAGACGACAGCCGTGTGCGTGTCAGGTGGAACGCGTTTCCTCCTGGTCCCAGTCTTTGAGAAGCCAGTGTTCTCCTGGTAGGTCTATTCGAGGATGTAGGAGAGGAGAGAAAATCCCTTTTCTTGCGTCGCTTCGCTTCCCTCCTGCGGACACAGAAATGAAACGTGGAGACAAAGCCGGGCGCTGAGCCTTCCTGAGTCTTCTGACCCGCAGGCCGGAGGGTACTGAGGTCACCCGAGGGCTTCGGGTGCCTCTGCCCCGTCGCCTCCGGAGGGGCCGGGTGGAAGCCGTGTGCGCGCCGGAACTCTCACAGGCCTCCGAGAGGCGAAGGTCAAGTGCCGCCATCTCTCGACACGTGTATTTGACATGGCAGTTGTAAGCATAATGCAGGTTTTTTATGGGCTCGATTCCGCAAGGTCAGGCTAGACTCTTAAAGCCAGAGGACGGGGCATACTTCACGGGGGGCAGAGCTGTCTGCAGGGAACGGGCCGGGTCCCGCCAGCGCTCTGGCCGCCAGTGTGGCCTCCTGGCTCTCTCTCAATCCGTCTTCCCATTTCCATACGTCTGTGCTCTTGGTTCCTAGAATGCCTCACGCGTGGGGTTCTGTGGCATCACCCGGGAGGTCCGTTACCAATGACGCAGTAGCTGAAAATATTTGCAAAGTGTCATCAGTCAAAGCACGTGACCCCACCCCCCAGAATAAAGTTTAACTGTGTCATGCACATAGGAAAGTAGTCTTTTTTTTTAACCCTCAAGTGCTTTTTGTGGGTCTAAATGGCTCTTTATACAAAAGAAATAAATGAGTATATTCTACTTAATAATAGGAAAAGTATATATATTTTTTCTTTTTTTTTTTCCTTTTTTGGGTCACACCTGGCGATGCACAGAGGTTATTCCTGGCTTTGCACTCAGGAATTACTCCTGGCGATGCTCAGGGGACCATATGGGATGCTGGGAATTGAACCCAGGTCGGCCACGTGCAAGGCAAACACCCTACCTGCTCTGCTATCGCTCCAGCCCCAGAAAAAGTATATTTTAAAAATTAGAAATATTGACTCTTCAAGGTCTTATTCTTTATTGTTCAAAATTCTTGCTAATATAGCACTTACTAAGGAAAATAAATTTGGGCACCGTATTCCATCTAATTAGCTGGTATGAATAATGTGTCTTGCAGAAGGTATAATAATGTATCCCACAATTCAAATATCCGGTTATGGCTTCTTCCTGAAGAAAAGTTATAAAAATGTTTACAGTCTTATATTAGAAAATTTAGAATGAGGGACCAGAGAGATAGTACCTGGGGTACGTTTGGCTGATCCTGTGCAATCCTTCACATAGCATATGGTGCCCCGAACACCATTAGGACTGAGCCCTGAGCCCAGAGACAAGAATAAGCTCTGAGCACTGCTGAAAGAAAGAGAGGGAAGAAAGAAGGGGGTAAGGAGGAAAGGAGGTGGGGGGGAGGGAGGAAGGAAGGAAGGGAGGGAGGGAGGGAGGAAGGAAGGAAGGGAGGGAGGGAGGGAGGGAGGGAGGGAATTAAGGATGAAAATTTTGATCAAGGGTCACTGAAATAAATCCTAACTATCTGACCCTTTAGTTTGAGGTAAAACTTGGGACAAACAGTAGCAGGATTGTAAATCTGTGCAGGTTCAGTTGCTCCCATTTTGGGCTTACATCTGGAGAGACTTGGTAAAGAATTTAGGAAAAATGTTTTTGAATACAGAAAGGAGAAATTAAGTTCATTGTCTAGGTGAAGAGAGCAGAGATAAATATTTTAGGGATAAGCAGATATTAGGAAGTGGCCTGTATGGAATGGAAATAATGAATTATTTATCAAGCCTCAGTCAGAAAGAGTAATCCCCTCAGAATACTCTGGAGGCATTTATTCTGAGCTCACTGAGATGATGGGGAAAGCTAGTCCAGCTCTTTCACCCCTTCTCCAGGAGATTCGTCCCTGTTCCAGTCTGGGACATTTGCCTTCTTGAGAAACACCTAGGGAACAAAAGGGGTTTCAACACAAGAGAAGACGTGTACAGAAATACAGGGGGAAACTAAAATCGTAAGACTGAGGGCTTTGCTCTGTTGACAGCCAAGAAGAAATAAAGATACGTTATGGTAAAGGGAACAATCAAGAGAGTACCCAAGACTCACAGGAAGAATTTAGTATGTGCCCACCATCATCTCGTACAATAAATTCAGAAATGCGGGGGAATAGAAGCGAAGATAGCAAGAGAAGGCCCTGGCTGGAAGGCCACGTTCGGGATTTCACAGGCTCTCCCAGCCAGCACCCCTGCCTGGCCTGCCCGGGGCTTCCGGCTCTCCGTCTGCCCTTGGCCAAATCCCGCTGTGGTTGCACCTGGGTGGAATTTTCTGGTGCAAATGCCTAGGCTTTGGACCCGGAATAGAACCGCACCTGGACTCCAGTTTCCTGTGCCCGGCTCTGGTCGTGACAGAAAGAACAGACCCCACCCGGCATCTGTGGGCTCCTGTGTTCGCAGCTAGAGTGTGGAAACAGTTAGGGAAAGGGCCAGTAAGCCAGAGTCCTGCCAGTATAATCCTTTCAAACTGGAGCTTTAGAGAGATCAATTAGTATTTGTATTTAATTAACTAGAATCACATTCCCATTTTTAAAAGCCTGTCACAAACCAGAATTTATTCAGTGACTCGGAGAGGGGAAGCCTTAATAGCTTTCGAGATCTCTTTCCTGTCTGACTTCTACTCCTTTCCTCCTCCTTTCCTGTTACCTTTATGAAAAGCTGGGAGCTCAGGATGACACGTATTTTGATTTTCTTTTTTCTTCCTTTCCTGCCCCACCCCCAGGCCTCTGTTGGGTGTTATTTTAACTAGATGCACCCAGTTCTACAGACAGGTCGGTGGTTGTGTTTTTTCCTCATAGGCTCGAGTCATTTCCGTTTTCAGTAGTTGTAGCTTCTTCCTCTGGGGGAGAATATTAGTGTTTGGGAAAATTGATAAACTGGGCTTCTGCTCCCTGATGGCTTTGCTCTCACAGTGCTCCGGAGCAGGGGATAGGACGCAGGAGGTTTGTTATTATTTTACAAGTGATTCTTCTTCCAGAAAAGGCTCAGAGTTTCCCTTATATGAAGGCTAGCTGGTCAGTTTCGGTACTGTGCCGTTTACCAAACAGAAATCTGATGTCCAGGGTGGGATCAGGAATATCTTCAAATGACCATGTGTAGATTCCAGAATTCTTAGTACCTCTCTTGCGTCCTTTTGAATTGAATAGAAAGATTTGTGTACATTCACAGGCACCAATTTCAGCTTCGGGTTTTCCGGGAAGTTTAGAATCATTTGGCCCAGCAATCTGGAATCAATAACCAGCATTATAAATTGAGGCAAAATGCATAGTTTGTATTAAAAAGGAAAAGAAGTGTCACTGTGGTTGGCGCACATCAAGAGAGTAGTGAAGACAAACTCAAGGAAGAAAATACTTTTGGTGGATTTACAGGAAAAAGGCTCCTTCCTGAGCCGCTGTCAAGTGTTCCCGAGGGGAAATTATGGCCATACTCTCTACTGAGACCCCAAATGCATCTCAGGGAACAGCCGAGTCTCCTGTTCCAAGTAATTAGCCTTTTTTTTTTCTTTCTGCGTGCTATTCTTTATTATTACTTTTTATTATTTAAAAAAAATTTTCTTGAATCACCATGAGATACAGTTACAAAGCTTTCATGATTGAGTTTCAGCCATACAATGATCGAAAACCCATTGCTCCTTGAGTCTAGCTTTCCCACCACCCATGTCCCCCCCATATCTGTCCTGCCACCCCCACCCCACACCCCTCCCTGCCTTTCGAGTGTTTGATTCCAGGACTTCCAGACCGCGGCGTCAAGAGCTTCGGCTGTTACACGCCTCACCTCTGCCAAGGCTCTAGGCTTTTCTAGATTTCCGTCTTCATAGCTGATTGTATAGGCTTCGATTTTTCGCATCTTGTCGCTCATTGTAAGCGCAAGATCAGGGTGTGTTTGGGTTTTTCACCCCATTGCTGTCCTGTTCCTTACACGGGCTTCTCCCCGGGCTTCCACTCCTCCATGGTCTTCCTCCTCTTCCTCTGTCCCTCATCTTCTTGTCGCTGGAGTTCTGCCTCATGGAGAGCATCATCGAGTGAGTCCTGTGTGATTTTTGTATCCGACTGAGTTCAGTTAGCATCCTCATGTGTGTTTTGCTCACCTGATGGCATTTTCAGTGTGACTCAAACTTCTGGACACCAAAAATCAAATATGAACCCTCCCCAGAAATCCTGTCGCCCTGTTCAATAAAGGGAACTCCCCCACCACCACCTTGATCACTGTATCTGTTGATGGGGGCAGCCACTATTTCTGGGGCTTGTTTTTCTAGACCTCATTGTTATTCGCTGGGATTTTCATTCCCTTTATCCTTTATCTTTCCCCCCTACAGTGCTTTGCTGGTATCTGTGTTTTTTCAAATTAAAAGGAAAAATTGCTTTTGTTTTCAGCATTTTGTGATAATTTCACTTCTCTTGTAATAATAAGCTCTGCCCCAAGCTGTCTCTGACCATGACTGGAAACCAGTGGGTCAGAAAATCCTCATATGAAAAAATAAATTAAACGCAACTTAAACCTTTATGTGACTCTACTCTAATTTCCTTTACAGCTAGCAATGTATCTCTAGGACAGGAAAGTGATTTAATGTATGTGTCTTTTATTCACTGCCTAGAAAAAATGTGAACTGTATGTTTATATCATAAAAACACACGGCAGGAATTAGTTAACTCTGAGAGTCACATCGAAGCTGAATAATTGTTGTATGTGTGTGTTTTTCTAAATCTTTTCCTTAGTAGGGTGGCAGAGGCGTGGGCTGCGCCCTTCCCCTTGCGCTTAGGAAAAGGCTGTGTCTGGGCTCACTGTAAATGTTGGCGGGGGCTACACCACGGTGGAGCTGTCAGAACTCGTTGAGCACTTCAGTCGAGCACTTCATTGAGCACCCAGCGGTGCTCAGACATACCGGATGGGGAACTGGGGCTCAAACTGGGGTCAGCAGTGAGTCAGGCGGGTACTAGCTCTGCAGCCCTCTTTGAGCATTTTAGTGAACCTCAGTAAATCTGATTTTTTTTTAATCTGACTTTTGGACGGGCTGGAGGGATAGTGCAGCCATTAGGGCATTCGCCTTGCACACAGCCGACCCGAGTTCAATTCCTCCACCCCTCTCGGCAAGCTACTAAGAGTATCCTGCCTGCACGGCCGTGCCTGGCAAGCTACCTGTGGTATATTTGATATGCCAAAAACAGTAACAACAAGTCTCACAATGGAGACATAACTGGTGCCCACTCGAGCAAATCGATGAGCAACGGGATGACAGTGACAGTGACAGTTATTTTGGGACCACTGTTGGTGATGCTCAAGGTTTACTCCTGACTCTGCTCAGGGATCACTCCTGGTAGTGCTCAGGGGACCATACGGGGTGCTGGGGATCAAACCTGGGGTCAGCTGTGTGCAAAACAAGTACCTTACCTGCTGTGCCCTCTCCGCAGCCCCATGAATACGTTTTAAAAAGGACCCGAGCGAGTTGTCCAGTTTCTTTACATTGTGTGCCTGCAGCCTCCACCATTTCTCCTTCCCTTAGAGAAAGGAAAGGGGCGGGGCCTCTGCAGCTACTGCCTCCCGTGCTTCTGAGCATCGCTTCCCTCGTGAGATCACTCGTGGGCCGTCACCTTCCGTGATGTAATATTTAGAATATATAATCGCGTCTTTTCCAAACATGTGTAAAATGTCCTGTAACACTCGAGTGACTGCAGCTGTCAGCTCATTTTTTCTGGATTAAGTTTGGGCAAGAAAGAAGCGGCCTCATTTTCTAGTTGTCATTTGCCCAGGAAGTAAAAGCAAATTGTAATGAGGGAATCACAGCGGGAGAGCCTCCTCACAAATGAGAGGCAAATATTGACTGGCAGCCAGCATGCCATTTCAGTGATAAATGTATTTTTATACACCGCTGTTCAAGGTCACTCACTGTGGTCCTTGAGTGCACAGCCATCAGAAACCAGGCATTTCACATTCTAAAAGTCCCGAGAACCCAGGCCGAGACACCTGCCTTAAAACACAGGCTCAGCCACTGGTGAGACAGCATGCAGATAAAGATCTTTACCGTTTGTCACTGCTTGGTCTTCCTGTTATTGAAAGTTGGCCAGAAATCAAAAGGAATGTAGATTTCTCAGACAGTTGTGGGGGCATGTTTTGTGTGGGTTCTTGAGATCATTCACACAAGCCAGGCTTGCTGGTAGCCAAACCTCAGTGTCCAGCCCTTCTCCTTCTTGTTATCAAAGAATTCCCAAACTATTTTCATTTGCAGACTTCTGACCTTTGCTTCCAATTGATTGTATATTAAAAATACTGAAAAGGGCATTTTGCTTTTAGACTGTAGCACTGTAGCACTGTCGTCCCATTGTTCATCGATTTGCTCAAGAGGGCACCAATGACATCTCCATTGTGAGGCTTGTTGTTACTATTTTGGACATATTGAATACGCCACAGGTAGCTTGCCAGGCACTGCCGTGCGGGCGGGATACTCTCGGTAGCTTGCCGGGCTCTCCGAGAGGGACAGAGGAATCGAACCCGGGTCGGCCACATGCAAGGCAAAAGCCCTACTCGCTGTGCTATCACTTTTAGACTATACACTCCAAAGAAATAATGATGACTGAAAAAAAAAACAAACCATGTACTACACTTGAATAAGTACTCTTGAATAAGTACTCTAGTTTTTTGGTGAGAAAATGACTGAGTAAGCTCTGAGTGCAGATCCAGGAGTAAGCCTTGAGCACCACTGGGTGTGGGCCGCCCCCCCCAAAAAAAAAAAAAAAAAAACACAGACCGAGACCGAGTTGCACGTAAGTATTCCCAAACTCTAGGACCTCTTTCTGGATCTCTGCCCATCTGGGAGACCGTGGTCACCTGCATGTGTGAGCAGGAGAATGGCCAGGTGGCCAGTGGCAGAGCTTGGACGACAGCAGTGAAGAGGCAGAGACAGGAGAGGGAATTCTTATTTTTGTCTTTCATACAGTTTCTGATCAAGAATTTGAAGAACAACAAGTTCTCATAATCCTGATCTTTCATAATCTGCCACACAACTCTTGCCTGTCTGTCGGCTCCAGACTTTGCCCTCTTTCATGGGTGAAACAGGATGTCTGAACCGGGATCCTCAGGAAATTGTGAACTTGCCAGAGATCTAGAAATGATATTTTTTTTTGTCCCGGGTTAAATCAGACTCTGACTGCGAAGATTTACAATGGTTGTAAGGGTCATACTAAAGTACTCTTTTTTTTTGTTTTTGTTTTTGTTTTTTTGTTTTGCTTTTTGGGTCACACCTGGTGATGCACAGGGGCTACTCCTGGCTTTGCACTCTCAGGAATTACTCCTGGCGGTGCTCAGGGGACCATATGGGATGCTGGGAATCGAACCTGGGTCGGCCGCATGCAAGGCAAACGCCCTACCCACTGTGCTATCGCTCCAGCCCCTAAAGGACTCTTTAAGGCATGTGGGTTGCTTGTTTTGGAGTTGAAGTTCCTTTAAAAGCACTTAAAAGCGCTGACATCTGAGGGGCTGGAGTGATAGTACAGCAAATAAGCCGCCTCATTTTCTAGTTGTCATTTGCATGTGGCTGACCTGGGTGCCATCCCTGGCTCCCGTGTGATCCCCTGAGCCCATCCAGAGTGATCCCTGAGTGAAGAGCCAGGAGTAAGTCCTGAGCACCCCTAGGTGTAGCCCCAAAACCAACACAACAAAACAAAAACCTCTGATACCTGAAGTGCCAAAAGTTAAACTTGATAAATGCAAACGGGTTATTCTGCCATTGCAGGAGACCTCGGCGTGCAAAGCCAAGTCCAGATACTAATCTCAACCGTTAAATGAAGCCCCGTCATTAAACTATTATAATATTATAAACAGTGTTTCTCCAGTTGCAGTATTTGCTCTTAAAGCTGGGGTGGGGAGCGACCTCAATGAGGCCCACAAAACCGTAGAACCTGACCCTGGACCACGCCCGGAGAGACGGATGTACACGCTTCTGGCCAGCTGCCCACGACCTGTCTTCCCGTGTAGTGTGGCCCTGTGTGATGGTCTAGATGGATACACGTGGCCCCGTGCAGAGGAAATGCTCCCCAGTCTAATTGTAAAAGAACTTGACCCCTAAGAGAACATACCTGCTTCTTACTGTTTCCCCAGAACAGACAGTTAATGAGCCTTGATCATTTCCAAACCTTTATCATTTCCTTACCGCTAAATCAACTAGATATGTATTCAATAATATTTTGAATGTTTTTAAGTAGAAGTGAATTGGGGGGAAGGGCACGCCCTTACCATGTAATGCATAGTTCTAGTTTTAACCTTTACAATGATCTGCTTATGAGGAGTTTCATTTGCTAAACAAATTTTTCTATAAATATATTTAATAAGTCTATTTTTAAAAAAAAATAGTACAGTGAAATAGGGATTTCTTTGGCAGAGAAAGAAAAATTTCAACAATAGTGTTGATGCTTGTGGCTTTGTTCAAGGTTTACTGCTCCTCCACGACCCCCAGGGATCCTGCACCACTGTCTTCTGCCCCTTGCCTTGCCCCGCCACCCCCACCCTGCCCCTTCACTCCCTCTCTGCACCGCTTGGTATTCAGGGCTTTGTAATATGAAGCCACATTTGTCATCATTCAGCCCAGCCAGGAATAGGAATTCTTATTTCAAATTAGAAAATGTGTCTTATTTAAAAAAAAAAAAAAAAGGATAAACCCCATGACTTCAAAGACAAGCCCGTGGACAGTCTCCGAGCTTTCCAGGATGAAGCATTTGTGGAGTGGGACCAAGGAGGGTTCCAGTCCACATCGGTGCCTCATAGAGAGGCTGCCGCTCACTAGAGATCTTTTTCAGTTTCTTTCTTTTTTTATTTCTTTTTTTTTTTGGCTTTTTGGGTCACACCTGGCGATGCTCAGGGGTTACTCCAGGCTCTTCACTCAGGAATTACCCCTGGCAGTGCTCAGGGGACCATATGGGATGCTGGGAATAGAACCCGGGTCGGCCGCATGCAAGGCAAACGCCCTCCCCGCTGTGCTATCACTCCAGCCCTTCAGTTTCTTTTTGTGTGTCCGTATTCTTTAATTTTCAAAGGAAAAAAAAAAGGAATCAAAATCATGTTTCTATTCAAAATCATTTTTGCCAGTCCCCAAGCACGCGGGCAGTGGCCTTCGTGGTCCCTGGCACGCAAGGTCCGCACTGCACCACATCCTCTGGCCTCACGTGGCACCGCCGGCTCGGTGGGCCAGGTGTGGCCCTGCCCCACAAAAGAGCAGCGCTGGTGAGTGAGTCATTTTTGCTAATGTGGTGTTGATATATGGAGCCTGGGAAGCCCTGGGAAGTATGTCCGGACTCCCCCTCACATGCTCCCTCCTGAAAAGTAAATATGACATGAAAGGAAGATTCTGGTACTCAGTTTTGCACGAGTCTATTAACAGTGAATAATATGTGCATACGTAGCATTGAGTATGTTTTTCTTGGTATCTAATAAAGCATAAATCTTTTTTAAAGACACACATCTGTGGTCAACATACATGATAGCAATTATAAGCAGATTACTACAAAGTGCACGCTGAGGTACAAACAAAAAGCTTCAAAGGATTCATGTTTGCTTGGGAGGAACATAAATTAAAACATCAAAGCAGTTTGTTTCCCTTAAGGATTGTAGTTATTTGGATAGCTTGTCAGTGCGAGAGGGTGCAACAAGTGGGCTAGTAGTATTGATTTTCACCTTGTGTTACCAAAACATTTTTCATTGACAAATATTAATTGCTTATTAAGTGCTAGAGAGTTTGATGGTCCAAATATCGAACATTATAATGAATTGGCCTTTTAGTTTTGCTAATCATTAGGCAGAATGGTTGCACTAAAGATATAATGGTTTAAGCCAGTGTGTCTTCCACTTTAAGATTATCAACTAGGGCCAGGGAGACAGCTCAGAGGCCTGGAGCGCCTACTTTGCACGATGGAGCCCCACCTTTGGTCCCCAAGCACTGCTGGGCACGGCTCTAAATCATCAAAATACCCATCTGTGCAGAGATTGGATCCTGCCCTCTCACAATGCAATAAAACGCACACTCTGAACCCTGGCCCTATTGTTACTGTTTAAATCTTAAATGTATTTATTAATGTTATTAAAATTAGGAGGGTGATTTTATAGTTTTAAACTTTGGCATCTTTTAAAAAATTTTTACTTTTATAAAGTTGTTCACAATAGCTGATTACATTTATACCAATCCCACCACCATTACTCCTTCCCAACACCATATTTCGAATGTTTCCACCCCGACCCCCAAACCCTGCCCACAAGCAGGACTTACGTAATTTATTTTGTATTGCTTGTTAGGAATAATCCACTAAAAATGATCCAAGAAAGTTTCCGTGAGGAAAGTTTGTTAAGATTGTTGTAGTTCACCCTGGAGCCGTTAAGCCCTTGTCTAAAAGAATTACTAACATGTCATTAAAGGCTGAGCCTTATGTGCTTATATATATATTTTTTTTTTCTTTTCTCCCCAAGATTGGTTGCCTTCTACTTTACACCTTATCAGATGTGGTGTGCTACTCTTGGTACATCAGTGGTGAAAATTTTAGATATGGTTATACAGCTGAGGGTAATCTGATTTTTTTTTTTAAGCTGGATAGTGCCTTTTGGGTCTGGAGGGCTCTCTGTGTGTGTTGCTCTGTGTTGCTCTCTTCCCAGAGATTTATTTGTGGGTGTCTGGCTCATGGCCGTTAATGAGCTTAAATGGTGCCAGAGGAGACTTTTGGGCATGACTGCCCGGTTACCCTCGCACAGGGACATGGGGGCGGGGGAGGTGCCCACTTCCGACTCTGTGCCAGTCTAGAGATTTCAGTCACAAGTCCTGCTTATCAGGGTTTTTCAGCAGATTCATTTATTCATGGATGAGGTTTGTCCCGAGTTTGTGGAGAGCAGCCATGAGCAGAGTGGTGCTAAAGTTCTGGAGGTTTTTGGCTGCCTGGGCTCTGTTGGGGCCGGAGAGGATCTCACCCACCGCTCTCCACCCCCCCCCCCCCCCGCCCGGGTTGCCCAGGATGAGACAGCCTGACGAGGGGTCCAGAGGCATCTCTGCCACATGTTGCTCCAAGTTTGGCATCGCTTAATTTAACAAAGGAATGAACCTTGTAATTTAGAGCCATGTTAAGCAGGCTAGGTGCCAGGCTAGTCTGATTTTGTATTTTAACACGCTTCAGAATGCCACATGTAGACGTGTAAAGTGCCCTGATTTGGATTGTGTATATGTATCATCCTCTAAAATAAAGAGGAATTGAAAGAAGGGATAGGCTGGTGTTGAATATAGGTTTAAATTTCAAAAATGTCTGTATTATGTTCATTTCCTTTAACACTTCCAAATCCCCCCCCCTTTTGGTATTGAAAATGCTAAATCCTTCTCAATCATGATTTTGAAAGCTAAATTTTCTGGCATAGCGGAATCTACATAAGACAACTTTGTGTCACTGTGTCACTAGGCACTATGCCAACAGCAAAGAGGAGGACACGGGTGAAAGCTCTGCCTCTCCCCGTCCCTCCCCCGCCCCCTCCACACACACACACACACACACACACACACACACACACACACACACACGAATCCACAACCAGGCGAGGCGGAGTTCCTCATGGTGACTGTTTCCAGAGACGCAGGGTGTCCCCATGTCTGCCGAAGGGGCTGCAGGGCCCCGAGCGCCAGGGGCAGGCAGGGATAGCGGGTCCCTAGGGAAGTCCCGGTGGCAGCAATCCACGTTGCATTTGTCGCTCACTAGTACTTTTCCATCTTCTTTGGGAAAGTGTAGAGCCTTCTAAATGCTTGTCCAGGTCCTAGGAATCCTCTGAATATTTATCATCAGACATTTCGGCCCTGCAACACAAAAGCAACTTGGTAGAAACTCTAGCATGTGTCTGACTAGATTCGTGTGACAAATACTGATAGAAGAAACATTTCAGACCAGGTAAGAGCACAGAGAGCGAGCTTTCGTGCCCTGTTAATGCTTGAGGCCCCAAGTTCGATCCCCACGCCACACGACACCCAAGCACCGAGCGGTCAAACCCCACCACCTGCCTGAGTATTGTCCAGACTAACCTCCGTGCCCCAGGCCCTGCTGAAAAGCAGCCGTCATAACCAAAAAGGAAAAAAAAAAAAAACAAGAAAAGAAAAAGCTATGGCTTTTATCTGCCCAAAGCCAAAGAAAACATTTTCTGTAAGTTTGTAAGCATATTGAGTTATACGTTAATTAAAGTGTTTTATAATTATTTCATATCATATCATTTTTCAATAGAACATTTTAAAAAATGTATTCACTGCCATTATTAAAAACGGAATCACATATCTCTAAATCACCACTAGCATTCAGTGTTTGTGCACCATAAATAATATTTAAATATGACCATAATTTTTGAGTGTTGAATTACATGAAAAATGTTGCCATTTGAATTGTATCTTTAACTAGAATTTTCCCCCCTTAGGTTATCATTATTGAGCTTAGGAGTCTGCCTTGCCATACAAATAAGCCACTGCATTTTTTTAGGTCAGAAATTATTTTTTAATTGAATCAGTGTGAATTACAAACTGACAAAGATTTCCCGATTGAGTTTCAGGCACAAGTCAAACATTATTGGAAGTAATTATGTTCTAAAATCACTGGGAGTTTTGTGGTATTTGGGATTCTTGGAAAACATAAATTTCAGAGTAGGATTCTGTAACATTGATCATCTTGGCATGCAAAAAAGCTAAATGTCAGCCATGTTTCATCTAATTGGATATTATGTAGATGTTTCATCTTCATAATATTTGGTTTAGTGAAGCAGAAGGGAGTATGTGTGTTTATGTACACATGTGTGCACATGAGTGTCCCTGTGTGTGAATGTATGCATTAGCTTCTGGTTATCGCGAGGAAGTAATGGAGGAAGAAGGATTCAGGCATGAATAGGTAAGACTTAAGAAAAATGTCGTCTTGGAATCTAAAAAAAGTTTTTCAGTTGATTAGTGGGGGGTGTGGGTGTGGGTGGGTAATAACCCTAAAACCAGCATCTGTATTTAACGGAATAGAAATCCAGGAGTAGAAAATAACTGAATTAAATGTTTGTTCTCTGCCCATTCACGGGCCTTCCCTTTAAAAATTAATTTTTCTAAATTGTAATGCTAATCAGCTTAATAAATGGCTGAATAAATAGCAGTGCTCCTACATTATAATAAAAAAATTAAACAAAAAAATTAATTGTAATGCTATCGGGGAAAGCAGAAGTGCCTTGAGACCATAAAGAACTGAAGTGATTACTACTACACAACAATAAAGCCAGCCAGGGCACTCAGGTTGGTTCTTACTGTTCCCAGATCCGGGTGTTGTCTGTGTATGTGTGTGCACATTCCTATCGGTGTATAATCCTCCACTTAAGAAGTCCCCGTCTGTTCCTTACATCTTTAAGGATGACCAAAATGTAGATATTGAAAAGCTCTTGTAATTCATCCGTGTCAGTCAGTGTATCCCCAAATGACATTTAAGTAACTTTCAGCAACTGAAAACGAGCAATAAATGCTACAGCAATTTTTAAGGAGTAGTCTGTTTACTTGAGGCATTTTGTCTTAAAAGAAAACTTAAGATAGCCCACTTTATTACATTTATCCCGAAATCTATTTTCCATTAAGATGTTAAGATGATACCAAATCCACTTGTCTTTTGCCCTGAATGTGTATTCTTTTCAATTAGAGAGTGACAGAGAACAACTCAATTCCACCCTGATGGCCCTGGGATGGGAAGGTCCCACCAAGGGAGCTGGCCCCACATGGCCGACACACCTCCTGTGGCCCTCCATGGCCCGCCCTGCACCCAGTGGGCTGACGTGCTCCCAGCACGGGCCCTGGGACACGGATCACAGAATCTGCACCGGGCAGGACCTCAGTCCCTGCGTCTTGTGTCCCAGGCAAGGAAGGGCCAGTCATGGAAGGGTCCTCTCATGAAGTACTTCTCGATGGCTCCAGCACCTCTGCGGGGACAGACCAGCTGCCAGCTGGGCGGAACCTGACGGCGGCTGCCAAGGAGATGGGGGCCTGCACCCCTCTGGCCGACGAGGAGGTCGCCCTGCTGGAACTGGCCCCAGAGAAGGGTCCAGGTGACCTTGTGGCAGTGGCCTGGGGGGCCCTCCTCTCCTCTGCTGAGTGGTGTTGGGGCTCAACAGGTCCCCCAGGACCCAGGCCTCTTGTTCTGCCAGCGAGGACGCAGTCCAGGGAAGTCAGTGGCCAGGCAGCCCGGAGGTGGTCTGATCAAGAGGACTCACCCGGTCACCCCCAGGAAGTCATCTGACCCCGACAGATCATAAGGACTCACCCAGTCACCCCCAAGAAGCCATCTGACCCCGACAGGTCATGGTTGATCATGAGGACTCACCTGTTACTCACCCCGAAACCATGGTGACCCTTGGCACACTCAGTCCCTAGCCTCCCCTGAGCTGTTCGTGTCTGTGAGAAACGTCACACAAGATCCACGCCTCCATCTTTCATAAATATCCTTTTTGTGGTGATGTTTTACCAGAGCAAAATTTTGCCTGCTTCTGGAACTCTTTCCTCTGAAATCTACGTTAAAGGAAGTGTTGTCAGGTTTTTAGCTTTTAAATTGTTTCTTCCCCCCCCCCTTTGTAAAGGCCGTAAGGCCAGCACATAAATGTAGACAATTCTTTTTTTTTTTTTTTTTTTTTTTTTTTTTTTGCTTTTTGGGTCGCACCTGGCGATGCACAGGGGTTACTCCTGGCTGTGCACTCAGGAACCACCCCTGGCGGTGCTCAGGGGACCATATGGGATGCTGGGATTCAAACCCGGGTCAGCCGCATGCAAGGCAAATGCCCCTACCCGCTGTGCTATCACTCCAGCCCCTGACTTTTCTTTCTTGAGCAAGAAGGAAGCGGGTGTTCGACGGGCGATACACTCTCCAGCTTGGCGTCTTTCTTTGTTAATAGCCCTTCTCAAGTTAAATTAATTCCTTTCTATTCCATTTCTGTCTTTTCAAGACAGCTGTGCCTTCGACGAAAACTATCTTAAGGTGTGACTCCCGCTCTCCTATGAAAAGGAGACCAAACCTCCTTTTCTTTCGGAAGCTGTGGCAGAGGAAACTGTCCCTTCAGGCTCAGCGTCCGCGATGGCCGCCCCCGGGCCTTTGCTGCCCGTTGCCCTCGTTCCCTGCGACCCCCGGGGCCCCACGCGAGGCTCGGGTCAGTTCAGATGGTGCCTGCCCAGAGCTTCAGAGGTTCCAAGGGAGATTCCAAACAGCAGACAGGGGCCGAGTTCCCATTACTCCGAGGGCTGGAGCCCGGCAGGCTGAAGCACCCTCAGGCCCAGAGAATAAGCGCCCGACGCACCACACGTCTCCACAGGGGCTTCCCCGAGGGGCGTCAGCCGCCAGCCTGCTGTTTCCCAGGGGACACCAAAGGCAGCAATTGGAGGTTTATTCTAGGTTGCTTGAAAGTCACCCTGGGGGCCTGGGGGGGTCGGGAGTAAGGTGAGGGGGACAACACAGGGTAAAGGGAGAGAGAGAGAGAGAGAGAGAGAGAGAGAGAGAGAGAGAGTGTGTGTGTGTGTGTGTGTGTGTGTGTGTGTGTGTGTGATGCCGATTGGTGTGTTCTGACCCAAAGCGTCGGCCCTCCCCCCTTGATCAAAACAGACTTGAAGGGAAACCGGACAGTGAGGGTCAGTGTCTAGCAGGAACTGAGTAGCCCCGCAGACGGAAGTGGGGTGGGCGCATCTTCCCAGACACACAGAAGGAGCCTGCGCTGGGGTCTGCGTCTCCGGGAGACCCCACTCGCTCGCTCCTGTCCTGATTGCTGCCCGAGGAGAAGGGGGCAAGGCAGGGGGCACAGGGCTCCCGTGGGAGAGCTCGGCCACGGGGCCGGGAGTGGTCTGAGCAGACACACAGCGTCCCCCCGGCGGGGGCTGTTTGCAGAACAGGGTCTGGACCGGGACACGTGGTGGGAACTGTCGTGTGAAGGATTTTCCGAAGGCGCCCGGGTGCCTGGGTCTCTGCCGTCACGGCACGTCTGACGTGGCTCCCCTCACAGAGAAGAGCTCAGGGGCACGGCCCCGGGACCCGCCGGGGCGAAGACCGAAGCTCGCCGCTCTCTTCCCGTCACAGCACATTGTTACGGGGACTGTTTGGGGGCCACGCGTGATGGTGCTCACTGCTTGCTCCGGCAGTGCTCGGGGGATCCTGCTGGGTGCCAGGGATCAAACTGGGGTGGACCGTGTGCAAGGGACGTGCCTACCGCCCTGTGTATCCCTCTGGCCCCACACACCGCCGTCCGTCTGGCTTCTAGTTTGCGGGGCGTGTGGGGAAGGCTACTGGCCTAGCTCAGCACTCTGGCCGCTCCCTGCCCACACCCAGGTGCAGTCACACTCGGCGGCTGTTTCCTGGGCGACTGTCCCTGTGCGCGCCCTCCCAGGTGGGTCTCGGCACCCCAGGCCACAGAAGACACGCGTCTGCGTTGGACAGGGTGTTTCTGTAGAAGGATCGCTCTGAGGGCGCAGGGGTCATGGAAATAGGGGGTCCCCACAGCGGGGGCTTGGACGAGGGCGGGCGCTTCTCCCCTCCGTCCTCTCTCCCCACTCCTCCCCTCCTGCCTCCCCTCTGTCCTCCTTCCCTCCCTCCTCCCTGCCCTCCACCCTTTTCTCCTTACTTCCTCTCCTCCTCCCCATCCCTCCTCCCTGCCCTTCCCTCTGTCCTCCTCTCCTCTCCCCCTCCTATCCTCCCCATTCCTCTTCCTCCTCCTCTTCTTCCCCCTCCGCCCTCCTCTCCTCTCCCCTCTCCATCCCCCCTCCTCTCCTCTCCTCCCTCCTCCTGTCCTTCCCACTCCTCTCCTCTCCTCTCCTCCCCTCTCTTCCCCTCTCTTCCCCTTTCTTCTCCTCTCCTCTCTCCTACTCCCCTCTCTTCCCCTCTCTTCCCCTCTCCTCTCCTGTCCTCTGCTTGCCTCTCTCCTCTCCCCACCTTCTCTCCCCTCCCCATTTGTCACCCCTCCCCTCCCTTCCCCTACCCCTCCACTCTTCTCCTCTCTTCTCCTCTCTCCCCCTTCTCTCCCCTCCCCATTTGTCTCCCCTCCCTTCCCCTACTCCTCCTCTCCTCTCCTCTCCTCTCCTCTCCTCTCCTCTCCTCTCCTCTCCTCCCTTCCTCTCCCCTTCCCTCTCCTCCTCTCCCTTCCCCTCTCCTCTCCTCCCCTCTTTCTCCTCCCCTCCCCTCCCCGTTCCCGCCCCTCCCCTCTCTTCCCCTCTCATCCCATCCCCTCCCCTTCTCCCCTCCCCTCCCTCCCCTTCTCATCCCTTCCCCTCTCCTCCCCCTGTCCTCCCCTCCCCTCCCCTCCCCTTTCCTCTCTCCTCTCCTCTCCTCTCCTCTCCCCTCCCCTCTCTTCCCCTCTCATCCCATCCCCTCCCCTTCTCCCCTCCCCTCCCTCCCCTTCTCATCCCTTCCCCTCTCCTCCCCTGTCCTCCCCCCTGTCCTCCCCTCCCCTCCCCTCTCCTCTCTCCTCTCCTCTCCTCTTCCCTCCCCTTCCTTCCCCTCTCTTCTCCTCTCCTCTCCTCTCCTCTCCTCTCCTTCCTCCCCTCCCTCCTCTCCCCTGGATCGGGGCAGAGCCTGGGAAGTAGCCAAGGTGTCTCTGTGGCCCAGCGGATTTGCCACACACGCCATCAGCCCTGCGCAGCGGAGTTCCCCGTGTTTAGAGAAACTAGAAAGCCTCTTTTCCCTGAGAGCCAATGGTTCAGAAAAGACGTTTTTAAAGAAAAACCATATTGCAGGTCCAAGCAAACATGTCACAGTCTGGCTTCAGCTTCGGGGACCTCAGGTTGCGAGTTCTGGGCAGAGCGTGGCCTTCCTACGTCAGTCCCTGACTGAAAACGCCTCCTCTCTGCCTAATGGAATCACACAGTTTCAGCAGAACTGAATCTTGATTTTAAACAGTAATTGAAAATGTTTCTCCGAGTTGCTCATTAAATGGACCCAGAAAGAGGCGAGGGCAGTTTCCCCCGTTCGTGGCTGAGGGTTTCCCTCCTGCCCGCAGTAATCCTCGGGCAGACGGGTGATGCTCAGCTGGCTCCTTGCAGCAATTACCCGGCAAACTCACCACATTTGTTGGCTAATCTCGAGGATAGACCCACATCTGGTTAATGAGATGCCGCACTCTCAGCGCTGTCTTTCTGGACCACCCAGGATGTGACGACCTAGTGCTGGTTCTGGGATAAATGTTAGGACATTTTTTTTTCTCTTTCTTCTACCTTCTCTTATTCTCTTCTGTTTCTTTCCTTAAACAGGATACCCACGTAGCTGAGTTTTTTGACAATTTATAATATTTAATGAGGAAAGATACAAATATTAGTATATATTACTATTGTGCCATACATTGCAGAGAGCATTAGATATGCGTGTCGGTGTATACACACACACATGCACATATACACACACATAGGGAGGGAGAGAGAGATTTCACTTCATTTTCATAAATCTTAGAGGCAGGCGCTATCGTCATCATCTCTTCCACATATAAGTGGACTATGCGGCTTGATCCCAAGATCCCACAGTTAGAGCACTGGAGCCCCAAAGCCCCCCGGAAGTCTGACTCAGAGGGGTGCTCCCTGCCACCCCAAGCCCTGAGCTCTGTTATCAGTATGGGCTTTTTTTTTCTCCTGTAAGTGTGGAAAAAGGAATTATTTCACAGCCCATCATGCTTTGAAAATACCATGATGAAAAAATAAGGAACACAGAAAATTCAGAAGCGCTCTCTCTCTCTCTCTGCCTCTCTCCTCCTCCTTCTCCTCCTCCTCCTCCTCTCCCTCCTCCTCCTCTCCCTCCTCCTCTTCCTCATGTTTATCACTCACATCTGAGTTGTGAATCTTACTGAGATTCGTGATCCCCATGAGGCAAAACCCCATCATGAACCTGCTGCATCCCACAGACTCATGCTCTTTCCTCGGCAATAGCAGATGCCCGCCTCATCTGCAGGAAAGTTCCTTTCTGGACAGCTTATCCTCACACTAGTCCATGTAGCAGAGGGATGGTCCAGTGCAGGGAGACTAATTTAATCATGTGGACGTTTGCTAAGTCCCCTGGTGTTTTTAATAATTATTAATACATTAAGCTTGCTTCTCATTAATAAAATCCTTTTATTATTAAGGGCCTGAAAACATTTTCCTCTTTATGATTCATGGTGAACTCAGTGATCACGCTTTGGCAGAGGTTCACAGTTATTCCTGTTAATTTGTTTTTAATAGTATCTGATTTATATTTGTGCCCCAACCTCTACCACATGCATACATGCATGTTTACTAATTGCAGCCTCATTCGTGTAAGCAGTGTTATTGGTAGTAAATGAAGCATAAAACATGAAAAATGGAGAATGATTAGGGAGTTGAAATTCCAGTTTTTAACATCGTCCAGAACTGAGATGTTCTAATTCTCCTTTGACGGGTTTCTTACCGTCCCGATTCCTTGTAAATTGTCATTTGCTGTATTCCTTCATGGCCATAAATGCCTTGGTTTGCTCATTCAAAAACGCCTGCCCTGGGGGCTGATGCTCTCCCTCCCTCCAGCCCGGAGGTGGGTAAGCCCGGGCACGAGTCCACACCCTGAGAACTCGGCTGGCTTCCTCACGGCCAAGCCCATAACGGTCAGCATGGAGACTGGACACACCCGACCCCTTTGCGGGTGTGTCCAGGAACGGTTCTGTGCAACGTGTGCCACAATAACGTGGGATTTTTCTTTCAGACAATCCATGGACACAAGGGACCAATCACTGCAGTGGCCTTTGCTCCCGATGGACGGTACCTCGCCACCTACTCCAACACCGACAGCCACATTTCTTTCTGGCAGGTAAGCGGCCATGCGGACGCGTCGGGCCTCTGGAGGGGGCATCCCCAGGGCATGCTTTCGCTGGGAAGGGCTTCCGGTCGAGGCCCCCCCTGCCCGCCCCTCCCCCCACCCCGTGGTCTGTAGGTGGCTAGTGGATGTGGTTTGTTTGAGGGCGCATCTGGCTGCAGCAGGGTTGCGGGGAGGAGGGGAGAGAATACTGTTAGTAGAGGAAGGGCGAGGTTTCTGCTCCGGGTCTTGAGCTTTGGCTCTGAGGGCGACCCGGGGAAATAAGCAAGCCCTTGTGATCCAGAGGGGAGCACTGGGGGGGGGGGGGGGGTGCGCGGGAGGCAGTGGCACTGGAGCTGACCATTGGTACCCCAGGGAAGAGCAGGGAGGAGGCTTGGTCCGCGGGGGCCCCGGGACCGGGCGTGAAAGCACGCGGGCAGGGAGCGCCAGTCACGTGGCGCAGCTGTCAGGACAACTCCCCAGGGTGGAGCGCGGGGACCCGGCGGGCGCCCGCGGCATCGCGCCTCTGCACGGTGAAGCGCCTTTCCTGCCCGATGGTCAGAGCCCGCTCCACGCCAGCAGTGTGGTTGGCCGGCATGTCGGTGCCTCTGGGCGAGGTCTTAGGGAAACCAGTGGTCACATGTTACCATTTGATTTTTTTTTTTTTTTTTTTTTTTTGCTTTTTGGATCTCACCCAGCGATGCTCAGGGGTTACTCCTGGCTCTGCACTCAGGAATTGCTCCTGGCAGTGCTTGGGGGAACCATATGGGATGCCGGGGATCGAACCCGGGTCCACCGCGTGCAAGGCAAACGCCCTACCCGCTGTGCTATTGCTCCGGCCCACATGTTACCATTTGAGAACTTGCTTTTATCCTCCGTCATTAGTCTCTCTCGACCTTCTTTTGAATGTCCTCACTCTGAAGAATTAACCAAAAAGCAAAACACCTTACCAGCCTGATCCCCAAAAGTTGATTGAAAAATTGGCTTGGCTACCTTGATTTTTCCCAGATGCAAGTATGTTTTCTAACATTGACTTTGTTGCTTTCAACGCTAAAAGAGAGAGAGAGAGAGAGAGAGAGAGAGAGAGAAAAGTCTAAACAAGGCTTCAGCACAAACTTGATGATGGTTTCTAAAAAAAAAAAAATCAATAGCTAATAAAATGTAAAACAGATACAATAAATCACGTAATTAACAGCATGCTATTAAAGCGAGGCAACTTCCAAATCGGTCAGAGACTTTTCTGCCCTTCCTTTAATTTAGTTTTCCTGCTTATAGTCTCATTATCCTCCCTTCTAGAAACTATCTCCAACACCTTCATTCGACCCTATTAAGCCCTTTGGCTTGGCCATCTCCCCCCGTCTTCCCCTGTCCTGCTGGGAGCCACAGGACTACTCGTGTTTTACACGCTGAAATCTCGCAGTGTGTCAGCCCGGTGTGCGTGAACGGCCTCTGCCCGGGGAGTCCTTAAAGACCCTTCCCTACGCGTCCTGCTCCTGCCTGTGCCCGCCTGTGCCCACCTGCCCCCCTTCCAAGGCCGAGTGTTCTGTCCACACTGCCTCGAGCCTTGGTGCACCAGGAAGTGGTCTCTGGACCCCCTCCGCTCTCCACTCCAGAGCTGCTGGTGTGCATTGAGCAGACAGAGCACTCGGGCGAAACAGCCCCGCCAGTGCTCAAAACCCACTGCCAGAATCAAAAGGGCCACCGTTTCCTTAGATGCTTTTGTTATCCTTGGCTTACTCATGAGTTGTTGTTTTTTAATTGAATCACCGTGAGACACACAGTTACAAAGCTTTCATAATCAGGTTTTAGTCATACAATGTTCCAATGTCCCATCCCTGCACCAGTGTGCATCTCCCACCACCAGCGTCCCCTCTGTCCCTCCACACTCACCCCTGCCCCAGCCTGCAGTTTTCTTCTTTTCTCTCTCTCTCTCTCTCTCTCTCTCTCTCTCTCTCTCTCTCTCACTCTGTCTCTCTGTCTCTCTGTCTCTCTGTCTCTGTCTCTCTCTGTCTCTCTCTGTCTCTCTGTCTGTCTGTCTCTCTCTCTCTCTCTCCCCCCCCCCTCCTTTCCTCAGCTTAGTCTTGCCGTTTAAGTGAAAGGCACAGACACACCATTTCCGTGTCATCGTTCAAACGCCTTCCAGAGTAGAGCAGCGGGCTTCTCCTTGCATGGAGAGTCTGACGGGCAGTGCTGGACCCTCACGCCGCTGTCCTCGCACGGGCTGATACACACGCTGTTTGGTTCTTACGATAGATGATGATACTTCTGCATCATTCCAGTAAATGTACTGCAATATATTTTGAAAATGTAATGAAGCCTTATGAATACGAAACCCTACAAAAGCTCTCAACTATTAAAATCTTTGTTGAGAAATGAGTGTTAATGAGCAATATTGGTTGAATAATTACTCAAGTGAGACTTAGTAAAAGGTTGAGTGTGGCATTACTCACACTTAGAAGAGCACTAAAAAAAAGAAGAGCACTAAAACACTTCCTGTTGTGATGAATTACGTGTGTGTGTGTGTGTGTGTGTGTGTTCAGAAAATAATCTTCATGGGAGCTGGTTTTCTTGAATCCTTCATTCTCAAACGAGGGAAGCAAGTTTATTAAAGTGATTGTCTGTGGAAATAAGACCTTTGCTTTCTTATCCTTTCTTTTCTGCATTTTCTCCAATCAGCATGTGTTTTCCTGGTAATCAAGCAAAAAAAATTAATGTTCCTGGATTTTACAATTCCAGTTGCCATTCACTCAAG
Source organism: Sorex araneus (assembly GCF_027595985.1). Classification (NCBI taxonomy): domain Eukaryota; kingdom Metazoa; phylum Chordata; class Mammalia; order Eulipotyphla; family Soricidae; genus Sorex; species Sorex araneus. The sequence continues at coordinate 365,000,713 of NC_073303.1, forward strand.
GAGTACTCCAGTTGCCTTTACGGTAGCATCATCTGTCAGGGAGTCAGTGGTCAAGAAAACATTAATATCGAATCATGGAGTGGCTCATTGTTTGGGTGCGAATGCTTTGGCTGAGCTAACTTTGAGAATTCGTGCTCACCCCTCCTACTTCCGCTTCGTCTTCGGCTGGAGGCGGCCATGGAGGAACAAAAAGTCTAGTCGGCCTGCAGGTCCTCACTGTAGCATGTGCAGTGCTGGTGTACTCGAGCTTTCACGAAGCCTTGTTCAGGAAGACAGCTTAGCTGTATCAGAGGCATTTATTCAACTGACTTCCCAGCCCAGTGAGGGAGAGCTCAGCTGGTGCGGAATACCCAAATATGATCATTTCTGAAATCTTTCCATTTGTACCATTTCATTGGGATATTTTCTCGCTGTCCCTCCTTGGTCTTCAGCCTATTCCTTGCAAGGGGCTGAACTGGGAGGAAAGCATTAAAAATAACGACATGTCTGGGGCTCCTGGACACTGTTAGCATTTTGAGCCACCAGCAGAAATCAAGCTTCATACCTATTTTCATAAAAAAAAATCCATAAAGAATGAAAAATACTTCGTAGTTATTTATCAACTGAGAAATTAGATTTTTTTTTTAAGAGCAGTATGCCTGTTGAGGCCAGTTCAATTTAACCAGCAATTTTCTGGACCATTTGGGCCTGCTCTGTGAGAGGACTAAGTTATTATGAATAGTTACTTTATGTACAATTGAGTACTAGGAAATCCAACTCACTATCATTATTTCAATCGACACTATTTGGTAACCTCCAGAACTCACAAAAGCTCTGATTTTTTTTTCTTTCTCTCTCTCTCTCCTCTCTCTCTCTCTCTCTCTCTCTCTCTCTCTCTCTCTCTCTCTCTCTCTCTCTCTCTCTCTCTCTCTCTCTCCTTCTCTTTCGCTCTCTCTTTTGGAGGAAGGGAAGGGAGACAGCGAGGACAGAGGACGGCATAACGGTGCCGGCTTGCTTTCCAGCTCAACAGAATATCAGCGGAAAGAGTTAATGATAACCATACATTTGGTTTTAAAATGTGACCTCGCACACTAGTGATTTTTTTTTTCACCTCTGTGTTGTGTTCGGCACTATTATTAATGCAGGAAAATCAGTAACATTAGTCATCTTAAAAGGGTTATTACTCAAGATGATTTAAATTGTGAAAATGTCAGTGGAGCCTGCGTGCATCCTGCCGGAGAAGCCATGATTTACACCCTCTGACACCCCGGCCGGGGCGCGGGCCAGGGGGAGCAACGGTCCTGCCCCGCTCTCATCCCAATGCAGCTCGGCCACACATCTCCAGCGCCCGGGGCTGGCCAAGGGTTCAGGTGTCGGCTGTTGGCGCTCACTGGGCCGTCATCTGGGTGCTTCCCGCAGACCCCGGGCGCTGAGAGGAGCGGGAAGCCATCGGGAAGAAACACTCCTCGCTCCCCCTAGCTTGGGATCTGCCTCCCGTGTGATGGGGTGGGGTGGAGGGTGTGCGCTTGGTGGGGAACTTGCCAGCTGAATTCTACCAATGGGAAGGCTCCCCCCACCCTCAGAGCACAGGCCCCCAGAGAAGTGACCTTCGCCGCGTCCAGGCGTTGTCCTTTGTCCTGGAGGCGGCCCGGCTCTCCGGGCCGTGGTTTCTGTGTTGTCCCTGCAGAATGGATTCAGGACACGGTAAATAACAGTTGGACCCAGGAAAGCGACTGCCCCAGAACAGCCCAATCACCCTCCGACCAAAGGACTCGCAGTCAGGGCGGGAGGGGCCTGCAGCTGGGCCTGGGGTTCCCCTTCACGTGCGACCAGAACTTTCCGGAGACCGGTTCTTAGAAAAGCGGGTCAGATGGAGGTGCAGAGAGGAGGGCTAGGTAGAGTTGGAGCTTTGAGCCAGTAAACTTGGAGCTACAAGCATGGCCCTGCTTTTGGGCACTAGCTAGAAGTCAGCAAGCGGCCTCCCTCCTTCCCCCCTCCTCCGACTTCTTTCCCCGGGTTCATCCTTCAGGAGGTGCAGTCAGCAGCTGGAGAGGGCAAAGAGACCTCTGGTGCCAAGTGACCCCAGGGGCCCCCAAATATCACCCCCAGGTAGCACCGTGCGGTGCGGGGCTCCAGGCGCCAGGTGCGTCCGGGGTAGACTCGCACTGACCCCGTGCTCTCCTGCAGATGAACACGTCTCTGCTGGGCAGCATCGGCATGCTCAACTCGGCCCCGCAGCTGCGCTGCGTCAAGACCTACCAGGTGCCGCCCGTGCAGCCCGCGTCCCCCGGCTCCCACAACGCCCTGAAGCTGGCCCGGCTCATCTGGACGTCCAACCGCAACGTCATCCTGATGGCCCACGACGGCAAGGAGCACCGCTTCATGGTCTGAGGCCTGGCCCCCTCCGCACTGCGGCCGCCAGCGCCACCGCGTCTGCGTGTCCTTTCCTTCCGCGCGCGCGCCGGCCGTCCCCACCCTGCCGCCCCGCAACCCCCTTGCCCTGGACCATCCGTAGCGGCCACCCGCGCACGCGCTCCGGGGGGGGCCTGCCCCGGGACGTGGCGGGGCTCCGTCCCTCCTGCATTGCTCTCCAGGGCAGGTAGCGCTCACGCCACCCGTACCGTGCGCCTGGCAGCAGACGGTGGCCCGCGGGGTCACCAGGGGCCGATTTTCCCTGTCCGAGAGGGAGGGGAAGCCCAGAGGGGCCAGGACCCTCCTGGTGCCCGGCGCGCCAGGAGCGTGAGCATCAGCGAACACTGTGACCGTGGCCGGGCCTGCGTTTTCCTCCCCAGCGGGTCTCCTCTGATGGGCCACTGGCCCCCCCGGCCGTTGGGACGTGGGGTCGAGGGACCCTGATAACCGAGATTCTTTTCCTCTCGCTGTTCTCCCACACGCTGTTGTTTACCAAAAGGATTCTGTGTTTACATGGTTCTTTTCTTCCAAGTGATGCTCGTGTAGCCGCTCGACCTTCTTTCACAGCCACCCAGTAAGGAATCGCCCCCCCACCCCCACTTCCCGAGATTTTTTTCCCCGTGTGGAGAGTATGGCTTCCCAAACACCCCGCCTTCCCAAAAAAATGCTCATGGTCTGCTTAAGTGCTAGTATAGTTAAGTCGTTGAAATTTCCTTTTTTTTTTTTTATTTTAAATCACAACTTATGATCTAGCTATGATAAGCGTCCGGTCACGAAGACTAATCTCCCGAGCGGGCTTGTGGAAAACGAGCATCTCTCCCCAGCGGCCGTGTTAGAAAACCAGTAACTATTGCCCGAGCCGTGGGGGGGGGGGGGGCACGTCAGGCTGCAGGGGCGCTGAGGAAGTTGCTGGGAGGGTGTTCGTGGCCCTCGGAGTGAGCAGGCTCCAGGGAGCCTGTCCGCCAGGGTGGTTCTTATTCATTGTAAGATGTGCAGAAGAGAGTATTTCGTATGAATGCCCCTGACCATCCTTGATTTGTATATAGTGGGGGGATTTGCTTGGTTCATTGATGATGGGATGATGAGTTGGGCAGGATGGTGTGTTAAATGTGAAAAAAAAAAAGATGACTTGTGACATTCATAGAAAATGTGAAGCTTTCAAAGGAACTGAAAAGCAGAGATTGTCAGAATTTATGTACTAATACCCCCCTCCCCCAAAGTGGGATTACAGTCCAGGAACAAATACATGTTATTTCACTGAAACGGATTTCTCAAGAACATATGAAGAAATGAAGGCCCCTAGAATGTCTCATGTAGCTATAGATAGGAAGTGTTTTCTTTCCATTGATGGCAAACCTATCCTATTCCTTGGTTTTTTTGAATTTGGGTGTTCTTCCAAAAGTGGATTTGTGCCACTTGCATGAACATTGTATTTATAAAGATTATATATGTAGTTTTCCAGAAAGAACAAAGAACTGTACAGTGTAGACTTCGTCTGGGGAGCCTATCCTTGTGTGTGCTACTACTGATAGAGAACCCCGGGGTGAACAACGATGTTCTTGTTACCAGGTGGGCATCCAGACCCAGCCTTTGGAGGTCCAACACTTTATTTGACGGACCTCACTGGGGACACATTTATTCTGGACAACACGGCCTTTTGAGAATGATAAAGTCAATGTATACTTTAGATATATTTAAAAACATGTTTGGTGCACATGGAGAAAGAAAGACGTGGGCCAGGGGGCGGGCCAGCTCCGAGGCAGGCTGGGACGCCCAGAGAGGGCAGAGCAGCAGTGCCAGGACGAGTCCCGGCCAGCCTCTCGCATGCACGTCCGGTCCCTGATGCCTCGTCCGTCACTGGCCTGCTGATGGTTGGGGTGCTGGAACCCTGGGGTGGGGGGCGGTTGCAGATTAAGCTGTGGGCTCCTGTAACCACGGACCTTTCTCCCGTCTTGGCAACCACAGTGGCAAATCTCATGCCAGCTTAGGCTTCCCGACACGGAGGTAAACTTTGTCCACTCACCCTCACCTGCAGTCTTAGCGTTCTGTCGGTTTCCTTGCCGCTGTATCCGAACGTGTCCTTGTAAATGTGGAGACACACGTGGCTTTATGGGTCGTTTAAAAGCAGAAGACAGGGTGGGGCACCCACATGGAAATGGAGCAAGCGTGCTCACGGTGTCCCGGCAGATATGAGGACGTCTGCCTCGAGACGTTTCTTGATGATCCAATTTAATAGATCCTGTAAGTGTTGAATGTCCCTGTGTACATATGTGTGTTAAATAAAACCGAATTGTACTGACGACTGTCTATCTCATTTAAAGCCTGTTCTTTTTTTTCTCCCCCTTACGCGTCTCTTAGTTGAAATTCATATGCTCTCCACTCCCCCCACCTCCTTCATTTTAAGTACCAAAGTAAGCTTTTGTTTCTGATGGTTCATTTCCCTGGAGAGCGAGCCTCAGGAAAGGCGAACTCCGTCACCAAGCGCAGTAAGCCCTCCAGAGCCGCGGCCGTGAGTCAGTGATAACCACAGACCAGAAACTCAACAGCGCCCCCTGTGGTTTGGGCAGGGGCAGTGCAGGCATGCTGTTTCCTCCCCACCCCCTGCGTTCTTGTAGGTAGATGCTTTATTTTACCAAATTAAATCTTGCCAGATCTGATGACCCAGGTTGGCTGCCCTGTCATGAGGGGCTGGGCTGAGATAATTACATTCATTTCATTTAATGTTGAATTTGAATCCCTGAAGGAAAAAAAAGGTGTAATTGGTTTTTAGAACAAAAATACGAGAGGAACAAATGAGGTCCACGTGGCTGCCTGAGGTTGGTGCAGACCCGGGGCGCGTGGACTGCCTTCAGGAGCCAGCACGGAGCAGCGTGAATGGGCAGTCTGTCGTCAAACCGCCCGAGCATGCGCATCAGAGGCGGCATGGAGGGTGCCACGTCTTTAGCCCCATTCAAATGTCCAGTGTCCACCCCAGGACTTGATTTTGGTGAATCCTTCTAGGGAAACCAGGGGTAGCCACAGGAGCGCTGCGTGCTTGGCGATCACATAAACTGATCCAATGTGGAAAGGCCATGACATTAATAGGAAGGCAAAGCCAGGCAGTGCTGAGTGAACTTTCACCTTTCACCCCTTCGGCTGACTGGCAGAGCTGAGTGTTGAAGAAAATCAATACTTTGGAGCCAGGAGGGAAATATTTCCAGCCTCTAACTAGAGAATGTATTTTGACAAGGCCAAGATAATCCAAGCTGCACGGCAGAAAGAGAAAAGAAGACTCATTTTTAAAGCTTGACACTTCAAGGTGTTTTTCTACAATGGTTTCGAGAGCGTCGATACATACAAATACCAGAGGTCAAAAAAGAAAAGCCAGAAGAATTTCAAAAATGGAATGTTCAGTTCTATTTGCTGTTTACTAACTCAAAAAGACCCCAGAGAGATCTGTGCTTATAATTGTCACTGAAATGAACCAAGCTCCGGGTTGTGTGCTCGGAGGTTATCATCCCTTCTTAGCCAAACCGTTGGCTTTGAGTCAGCACAATGAACGTTTAATGCCAACAAGGCATGTGGGTGTCCTGCCATCCGCAGGGAAGGGCCTGAGTGGCTACGTCATTTGATGCTAATGCCCGAAATCTCCATGTTGGATCCTGTTTGTCCTGTCCCCATGGCTTCCTAAATCCCACCCCTTCCTTCCCATTTGGTTCCATCATATATTTGCTTGAGGAAAGATCCTCTGTACCTTAGGAATGTGAATGGCCTTGAGTTTCCTAAGGCCCTTTAAACAAATGGCTTCCGAAAGAACTCTAATCACTGTTCTCAGCACCTCCAGGAAGAAGGTCAGTTATTCTCTTGGTTCTGACCAGTAAGATTAGTTCCCTTCCTGGTGAACAGACACTCCTGTCAACTGGTTGCAGTCTTCCATCTTTCTTACCCTCGGATAAGAAAACCAAGTCAAATGGGGCCCAGACCTTCCAGCCCAGCTCAGCCGGACAGAGGAATCCTAAGTACTCCAAGAATCCAAAGGAATCCTGTTTTCTTAGGGAAGTGACTCCTTGGGGCATGCCAGATGCATATATTAATAATGTAATTATGAAAGTAACAGAAAAGATAGCCTTGAAGTATATACTCTCTTATGAAACAATGCAGAGAGCATTGACTTAGCTTTTGTTTCAGAAAGAACCCTGCCGGCTACAATGTTCTGAGATATCCTGGAAAAAGATCAGGAATCCAATCCATGTCTGGTTTTTTAGGTGTCAAATACATGTTAATTTGATTTGTTACGCCCATGAGCTTTTATCAGCAAAATGCTTTCTTTCAAGGGAGGCACATAGTCAGGACTCAATACATGTGAGTTAGTAGTTTTAGTAAATTCTTAGAAGTCCTTATGTAGCATAAACACACACTATTAAAATTACTTTTATTCTTCAGATGACGTCACATTTGTGTGGTGCCTTTAAGGTCTGGGTTCCAAGAATAGATCTCTCAGTGGTCTCTCGCTATTTACCAGGACTCGGACACGTGGCTATATGTATCCCTCTTTCCTTTCCACAAATTTGTGGGCAATGACGAAGGGCCAGGATACTTGCCAAAAGAGAAGGGTTGACGTTTGCTACTAATGTCCTACTGAGTCCTAAAAGAGAAAGAAATTCACTAGGTTTAGGACTCACAGATGCTTCAGGGCTGACTTTGAGTTATGTAAACTGGTACTTTCTCAATATACATCCTTCAAGACTGAACACATCTTGGAACAAGGTGTTACATAGGAGGCCCCAGAATCCCCAACACAAAGAAAACTGACTATATACATTCTGCATTCTGTTGTTTCTAAATGGGGGAGGAGGGGTGGGGAAGGGTGGGTTTTGGGGGCCACACCCAGTGATGCTCAGGGATTACTCCTTCTTACTCCTACTCCCTCTTTCCTTCGCCCTCTCTCTCTTCCTCCTTCCTTTCTTCCTTCCTTCCCTCCTTCCTTCCTTCCTTCTTTCCTTCCTTCTTTCCTTCCTTCCTTCTTCCTTCCTTCCTTCCTTCCTTACTTCTTTCCTTCCTACCTTCTTTCCTTCCTTCCTTTCTTCCTTCTTTCCTTCCTCCCTCTCTCCCCTCCCTCTCTCCCTTCCCTCCGTCCTTTCCCTTCCTTCCTTCCTTCCTTCCTTCCTTCCTTCCTTCCTTCCTTCCTTCCTTCCTTCCTTCCTTCCTTCCTTCCTCCCCTCCCTTCCATCCCTCCCTTCCTCCCTCCCTCCTTTCCTTTCCTTCCTTCCTTCCTTCCTTCCTTCCTTCCTTCCCTCCCTTTCTCCCTTCCTCCCTTCCTCCTTTCTTCCTTCTTTCCTTCCTACCTTCTTTCCTTCCTTCCTTCCTTCTTTCCTTCCTACCTTCTTTCCTTCCTTCCTTTCTTCCTTCTTTCCTTCCTCCCTCCCTCCCCTCCCTCTCTCCCTTCCCTCCCTCCCTCCTTTCCCTTCTTTCCTTTCTTCCTTCCTTCCCTCCCTCCCCTCCCTCCTTTCCCTCCCTCCCTCCCCTCCCTCCTTTCCCTCCCTCCCTTCCTCCCTCCCTCCTTCCTTTCCTTTCCTTTCCTTTCCTTTCCTTTCCTTTCCTTTCCTTTCCTTTCCTTTCCTTTCCTTTCCCTTCCTTCCTTCCTTCCTTCCTTCCTTCCTTCCTTCCTTCCTTCCTTCCTTCCTTCCTTCCTTCCTTCCTTCCTTCCTTCCTTCCTTCTTCCCACTCCTGCCTTACTCCTGACTGTGCAGGGCTCGCTTCTGGCAGTTCTTGGGGTACCATATGCAGTGTGGAGATGTGCGAGGCAAGCACCTTAGCCCTGAACTACCTCTCCAGCCAAGTTACCGTTTTCTTTATTTTAAGAGATGTGTGCCCTTGAAGAATTAATCCTGCACTGTCCTTCCCTTTCTAGTGCCGGGACAGTGTGGCTGGGTCCTGTCCACCAGGTACACTGGCGAGTCCCACCCCAACTCCCACCCAGGACGCAAGAGCTCATCCCCCAGCTGCTGGGCATACACATTGGCATCTACAGTTCCCTGCTGGGTCCTCTTCTGGAGATCTTGCAGTCAGAACACCAGATTCCCTCGCTGGGGCTAGTCATGTCCGGCGACAGGCCAGGGAGGCAGTGGACAGACTCAGCCCTGAGATCCACGTCAGAGCAGCTTAGCAGGACCAAGCCACCCTGCCCAGTACCTCCAGGAGCTGCCTTCAACCCAGCCCCGCAGAGCGCATCTGCCCAGACCCGCCTCCCGCGCGCCCCTGAGGACGCGGCCCCTAGGGCCCCTCCAGCTCACAGTCCAGCGTCCTGCGAAACTCACACTGCAGTGTTGGGGCGCTTGGTGCCAGGCCTGGTTCGGACGCTAGTTTTGGGGACCTGCCCACAGCCGGCCCTGAGTTAAAGCCCAGGCTCTCCTCGGCCCGGGGCCGAGACGCACACTCGAGGCTCCTCTCTGGGGCCCTGGCCCTGTTACCAGCGTCGCGGGTGCAACAGAGCCGGGCTGGGGAGTGCTGGGAGGACCGGGTTCCAGGCCGGCCACCGAGGAGGACCCAGATGATGAAAGCCCACGGGAGCTGCGAGACGTGTCCGCCGATGCTGGATGGCCAGGGAAGGGAGACAGGCCATAAGGGGGACAAGGCAGAGTTTGCTGACACGATGGATCACCCTCACAAGGGCTGGAACCAGCTCCCTGCCCACGGCTCGGCCTGGACACTGGTGGCATCTGTGCTTCCTGCCTCCCTGGCCCCGGCAGAGGAAAGAGCCCCAGGGGCTGCGGGGGGGGGCATGTAGGAGTGCGGCGTGGCCGGAACCCCTGTCCCCACACACCCCAGAATAGGTGTGCGTGGGAGGCTAGGAAGGCTTCCCAATCATTTCCCTACGGAGGTTCCCTATGGCTGATGGTCCTCCAAGCCACACCAGGAGGGGTCCCTGAGCACCGGGCCAGGAGGAAGCCCTGAGCACTGTGGTGTGTGGCTCCAGGGCGAGCTTTTCGAGGAATTGCACGCACCCAGGCGGTGGGTCTTTCCTCTGGAGACATACGTATTTGGGGGATAATCGAATCTGGTTTCAAGACATGGTCAGAGATGACTCAGCCCCCTTCCGTGGTGCTGGCCCGCCCCTGGACTTGGTTCTGTCTCTGCTTCATCGGGGCCACGCCTGATCTTTTCTCCCAGATTTTTGTTTGGTTTTGGTTTTGGGGGGGCCACACTCAATGGTGTCAGGGATGACTCCTGGCGGTGCTCCGGGTACCATATGGGGTGCCAAGGCTCAAACCCCACTTCCCGCACGCAAGGCACGGGCCCTCCCCATGGCGCTCTCTCTGTCCCCACTGTTGCTCCACCTCCCACTCTTCTCTCGTTTTTGTTTTTGTGATTTTGGTTTTCGGTTTGGGGGCTCTGCCTGGCTGCGCTCAGGGCTGACTCCTGGCTCTGTGCTCAGGGACGATTTGTGGGGCGGGGGGAGTCTCAGGGATCAAACCAGGGCTGGCCACTTGCAAGGCAGGTGCCTTACCCACTGTCCTCGCTACCCGGCCCATAAACAAATCTTAGGTTTCTCTCCGGATGCGTCAAGGGAGACTCTCCTTGGGGAAGGCATCTCGGCCGTGCTCCAGGTCAGGCGATGGGGTCAGCTGTTCAATGCTGCTCGGACCACGTGGTGCCCTGTCGACCAGGCCGCAGGAACTTGTCCTCTGACTCAGAGGAGCCATGTCCCTTTCTCTGTCACCAAGTCCTCTGCTTCTGTACCGCCCACTTCCTCCCACCCCTCATGCTTAGCTTTCTGCTGGTGGTTTCTGAATCTCTCAAAGGAAGGGGTTAGATGAGGTTCTAGAAAGCCCCACTGAGTGATAAGATGCAATTTAGCTTTCCTTGGGCTCTAAACGTCCTAACAGCTGGAGCAGAGGTAGATTAGCGGGTCCTGATTCTTTGGCAGAGAGGACCCATACCGGGCGTGCGGAAAGGCCAACCTCGCATCCCTGTATGCCGAGTGGAATTGCCAGGTCCTTAAAGAAAAGACTCAGAGGCTGGAGAGCTAGGCAAGACACTTAAAGTAAAGGGCTTGAGACACTTACACAAAGGCGACCCCAGATTCAGTCTGGGCACTCCCTGTCCCCCCACCTCCAGTCCCCCATTCTCTGAACTAAAATCCAGGAGTAAGGCCTGTGCATCACCAGTGTAGCCCAAAAATCAAGGGGGAAAAAGTGGGGGGAGGGAGGAGGCTGGAGAGAGAGCACATGAGTGAAGGCACTTGGCGGGCACACAGCCAACCCGGGTTCAGTCCATATGGTCCCCAGAGCCCCGCCAGGACGGATCCTTGAGCACAGAGCCAGGAGTAAGCTCTGAGCACTGCCAGGTGTCTAAAAACAAGACAGGAATCACATAGAAATTACAGTGAGCAGACCAGCTGTAAGTCTGACGGAGTGACCCTGAGAACCAGAGGCGTGTGGGGGGCGGAGGGCCCCAGGGACAGGCCTCTGGCATTTGCACGACAAAGGTTAAGGGACTAGGGACCTCCTGAGCCTAGTGACAGTGAGGGAAGGGTGTGGGTGTTCCGGGAAGGTGGGACTCTCCCAGCCGCATCCCGCTCCCGGGATACCACTCCACACCTTGCTGCCAGCCCCCTCTCCTCTCCCAGGAGGCCCCCAGCCAGGGGTTCCCAAGCCCAAGAGCCCCCTTGTGAATTGCCTGAGGACCACGGGACAATCAGGCTCATTTTATTTATTTATTTATTTATTTATTTATTTATTATTTTTTTATTAGTGAATCCCTGTGGGGTACAGTTGCAGACTTAGAAATGTTCATGCTTGCATTTCAGTCATACAATGATCGAGTACCCATCCCTCCACCAGTGCCCATTCTCCACCACCAATGATCCCAGTATCCCTCCCGCCACCCCGCCTCTGTGGCAGGGCATTCCCTTTTGTTCTTTCTTTCCTTTTGGGTGTTGTAGTTTGCACTAGAGGCATTGAGTGGCCATTGTGTTCCATCTATAGTCTACATTCGGCACGCATCTCCCAACCAGAGCTGATCTTCCAAATACTCTTTATTTGGTGTTCCCTTCTCTATCTAAGCTGCCTTTTCCCCCAGCATGTGAGGCCGGCTTCCAAGCCATGGAGTAAATCTCCTGGTCCTTATTTCTACTATTCTTAGGTGTTAGTCTCCCATTCTGTTACTTTATATTCCACAGATGAGTGCAATCTTTTTATGTCTCTCCCTCTCTTTCTGACTCATTTCCCTTAATGTGATACTTTCCATGTTGATCCATTTACATGCAAATTTCATGACTTCATCTTTTCTAACAGCTGCATAGTAGTCCATTGTGTAGATGTGTAGATGTGCCAAAGTTTCTTTAACCAATCATCTGTTCTTGGGCACTCGGGTTTTTTCCAGATTTTAACTATTGTACACAGTGCAACAATGAACATACAAGTGCAGATGTCATTTCTACTATACTCTTTTGCCTCTTCAAGATATATTCCCAAAAGTGGTATAGCTGGGTCAAATGGGAGCTCAGTTTCTAAGTTTTTGAGAATCGTCCATACTGTTTTCCAAAAGGGCTGAACCAGTCGACATTCCTAGGCTCACCCTTTGGAGCTGTGGTCCAAACCCGCCCTCTCCACATGTCTTGCGGAGGGGACTGGCTGGCTCAGTGCTTCCAGTATCATGAAGAAAAACTTGGTGAAGGAAGCCGGAGTGATGGTACAGCAGACAGGGCATGGGTTGGGCATGGGCTTTGCATTTGGCCAACCTGGATTCAATCCCAGCACCCCATATAGTCCCCTGAGCACTGCCAGGAGTGATTCCTGAGTGCAGAGCCAGGAGAAACCCCTGAGCATCGCCAGGTCTGGCCCCAAAACCCAAACCAGCCAACCAACCAGACAAAAATCTTAGCCAAAGAAAATGAGTCTGTGGTTTCCCATTGAATCTTTTTCTCAAGGATAAGTTTCAGAAATCAATTTAACACAATACTTGTTTTAATTGTTGGGTTTATTGCTTTGTTTTGTTTTGCCTTTTGCTTATTAGGTCACACCCAGCGATGCTCAGGGGTTATTATTCCTTGCTCTGCACTCAGGAATTACTGCTGGCAGTTCTCAGGGGATCATATGGGGTGCTGAGGATAGAAACCGGGTCAGCTACATGCAAGACAAACACCCTCCCTAATGTACGAATGATCCTGCCCCCACAAGATGCTTGTTACTGGTTTTATGTTGGTGCCAAAATGTGTGTTTTCAGTTTTGTCTTTAAAATACAGCATTAGACATGTTGAAAGTAGACTAGAGACTGAACAGGATGACCACTCAATACCCCTATTTGGAACCACAACACCCAAAAGGAAAGAGAGATATCAAATTGGAATGCCCCGCTACAGAGGTGGGGTGGGGTGGGGGGATGGGACTGGGGGGCTGGGAGGGATACTGGGTTCATGGGTGGTGGAGAATGGACACTGGTGGGAGGATGGGCTCTCAAACATTGCATGAGGGAAAAACAAGCACGAAAATGTGTGAATATGTAACTGTACCCTCACTGTGACTCACTAAAAATAAATAAATTTTTAAAAAATCAAATACAGCATTAGATAGTAAGGTGGCGTGAAGGCGGGGAGGGGAATACTTAATGCTTCGAACTCGGTGGTCGGTCAAAGTTCTTCACCCTGAAAACCTGCCCAGTTCTTCACGCCTAGATTCACATCTGCAGCGAAGCGGTCAGCCTCGCCCTGGCCACGGGAAAGTGGCCCCGGCTCGGTCAGTCACTCAGCCAGGTTCTCGGTGACTCTGCTGGGCGTGACCGAGGTGACCAGGGCAGGAGCCACCAACCAGGAGCGTTGGCCTGGATGGAGCTGGTCACCACGGGCAGGGGGCCCTCAGTCTTCCCTGCCCCCACGACAGGAGGCAGAGTACAGGGACCCAGGGCACCCCTCAGTGCTGGAGACCAGCCTGCAGAGTATCGTGGGAGCAGGAAAGAATGTCTCGGGGCTCTGAGTCTGCAAGCACCCCCTCTCCCTGCCGCCCCCCCCCCAACACACACACACATACACACACCCTGTCCTGCCCAGCGAGGCTTCTGGGCTGATCCTGATCTCTCATGCCCAGGCTCGTGGTACCAGCAGAAACAAGCCAGTTGTGCGGGAGGAACGTGGAGGCAGCCTTGCCCACACCCAGCGCTCTCTGTGCAGGCTGCAGAGCAGGCACGTGCTTGGGGGGAGGGGGGCAGGCAGGCTGCTTCCTGTTCCAGGTGTGGGGTCTTCCCAGAGCCTCTGGCGGGCAAACTGAAGACTGAGAGGGCGATCACCCAGTCAGGCGCTAGGTCCTCCATCCCTGGTCCAAGATGGGACTGGGGCGAGGGGGAGGGGATCTGTCCAGAAGGCTCAGACAGAGTTCAGGTTGCCAGTGAGGGGGCGCCACGGGCAGGACGGCGGCCACCTCCCGGGTCTGGGGGGCGCTGGAGCTCTGTGGTTCTCACAGCTCGGGATTTTATATATATAATATCACTATCACTGTCATCCCGTTGCTCATCGATTTGTTCGAGTGGGCACCAGTAACGTCTCTCATTGAGAGACTTATTGTTACTGTTTTTGGCATATCCAATACTCCCGGGTAGCTTGCCAGGCTCTGCCGTGTGGGCTTGATACTCTCGGTAGCTTGCCGGGCTCTCTGAGAGGGGCGGAGGAGTCGAACACGGGTCGGCCGCGTGAAAGGCGAACGCCCAACTGCTGTGCTATCGCTCCAGCCTATATATATAAATATATATATAATAATAAAACTGACCAACATTTTAAAACAATTTTAGGAATTTTTCCATATAACCCAGTGATACATGTTATATAAAGCATAAAAAGGGCTTTATAATTTAGATTTTTTCTTTTTCCAGTGTCCCCAGTATTCCCCCCCCCATGCTGCCCCTCCCCCTGCCTCCATGGCAGACAATTTCCCCCCCATACTCTCTCTCTACTTTTGGGCATTATGATTTGCAATACAGATACTGAGAGGCTATCACGTTTGGTCCTTTATCTACTTTCAGCACACAGCTCCCATCCTGAACTATTGCTCCAACCATCATTGACTTAGTGATCCCCTCTCTAGCCCAGCTGCCTTCTCCCCCAGCTCGTGAGGCTGGCTTCCAGCCGTGGATCACAGCTCAGGATTTGCGGGGGGATTTGATGACAGGACACACTCCGTTCAGAGAAACCCCAGTTAAGAGAAAGGTACCCTTTCTCCTCAGAAGAAAGCGGATTTCGGGGCTCAGGGAAATGGCTCCAAGGGCTGGAGCATGCACCTTGAAGGTCTGAGACCTGGGTTTGATCCCCAGCGCCCCCCTGAGCTCCACCGAAATAGCTCTGGAGACACCTAGCACCAGTGGGCACGAGTCTCCTGACAACAGCTACGGAGTCCCCCCCACCTCTGCCCCCAAAAAAAGAGAAAAGAAAGAACATATATGTGTGTGTGTGTGTGTGTGTGTGTGTGTATTAGTAGTAGACTACACTATTTAAAAACTATATTCTATTATTGGGCTATGGAGGATGGCTTAGTGGCAAAAGCACCTGCCTTGCAGTTATAAGGCCAGGAGTTCGATCCCCAGTGGCCATGTGGACCAGGACACACAGCAGCTGCCCTCTTCCTGCTAGCAGTGAACCCTCAAACCACACACACACATACACACACATACACACACAGAGCAGAAGGCCTTTGAGAAATGGTAGGACGATGTGACTTAATCGGTTCTCTGGCTATCATTTCTGTGCTTGGAAATTCGTTACGAATTCACTTTGATGAATCCCAAATGCATGCACCATGAAAAACAATTAGCATTAATAGTATAAAAGAAGGAGATCAATAAAAAGATTCATTTTTAAACTGTAATCATTTATTTGCTTCCTGACTTTTGGGAAATACTGCATCTTCGGGTGACGCGTGGACCATTAACTAGGAGTGCGGGCCTGATTTGTGACAAAGGGTGGGGGGGGGCTGCATCGTAGCCTTCCCCCACCCCCACCCCCGCAGCCACCGTGGGGAGGAAAGAGAGCAGGAGGCAGCGCCAGGGGCAGAATTGCTCCTGGGGGTTTCTCTGTCCTCCCCTGCCCTTCCTGAAGGCCAAGCCGCAGATGATGGAGATGGAGGAGCTCGTGGCAACCAAGGCGGGGAAGACTCTGGCTTTCATCAGACAATGAGGGGAGGAAGAGCTACAGGAAGATGAGTTTGGGAGGCTCTCAGTCGGGCACAGCACGGGAGGCCTGAGCATCGGAAAACAAGCAACACTGAAGAAGGCAGGAAGGAGGGTCCCCGGGCTGGGCTGGGAAAGGAGAATGGGGGTCGGGGACCCCCAGAGGGGCCCCGGGGAACAGCGCTGCTCCCAGCAGCCTTCCTCCCCATCTCGGACGAAAGCCGATGACCTTTCACGCCTGTGTCCCTGTGCCTCAGCGCTGGGGGAAAGCGAGGGCTGCTTAGTGACCAGGGGGAGGTGTGGATGGGAAGCAAGAGGGCAGCAGCCCCCAGGGAGGTCACGGTGGGCGGGGCTGCAGGGGGTGGGCGATATGCACAGTCGCTCCCTGCCGCCTGCCCTCCTGCCCAGACAGGGGAGTCAGGACAGACTGAAGGCACGAGGCGGGTGACCAGAAGTCACCCGCAGGGCTGGCCAGGCCTGGTTCTGCAGAGGCTGCAGATGGCCGGGCCAGCACACGGCCCCTCCCACCAGGCCCGGGCTGGGGGCCAGCACAGATTACATTTGAAGGTGATAGTCATCTTTGACCTTTGGGACCTCCAGGGCCACTGGTCATCCATCTTTGAGCCGCTGACCAGCAACCTCTGGGCTATTTTTATGGCCAGCAAACATTGCCCATTGATTGAATTGATTGAAACCCGCGTCTGGTTTGTGGGGAGAGGACAGGCCCTCCCCAGCCCCCCGGTGCAGCTCGGCAATCTGTGATTGTCTCCCCACCCCCGCCCCGCCGCCCGCCTCTCCCGCTCCACACACACACACACACACACACACACACTGCATGGACACACACACTCCCGACTTGCACGCGGACACACAACACCACATTCTTTTCCAGCTGGTTTCCTGGTACGGGGGTGCTCGGGGGTCAGAACTGAAAAGGATCCTCGGAGGAATTCACAGGAGAAAGCAAAAGGGAGGGGGATGAGGGTGCACACACACACAGGTGCCTACACACACACACACACACATGCATGCACACACACACACGTGCATCTATAAAAATACACAACCAGAAGCTGCATCCACTGAATAGGTGGATCGAGGATAAGAACCAAGCCTGGGGGCTGGAGAGATAGCACAGTGGGTAGGGCATTTGCCTTGCATGTGGGTTCAAATCCCAGCATCCCATATGGTCCCCTGAGCACCGCCAGGGGTAATTCCTGAGTGCAGAGCCAGGAGTGACCCCTGTGCATTGCTGGGTGTGACCCAAAAAGCAAAAAAAAAAAAAAAAAAAGAACCAAGCCTGGAGCCGGCATGTGCTGGTTTGGCCGAGCTGAATTCTCTCCCAGAATCCCTGTGTGCTGGGGGTAAATCTGGGTGAGCTGGTGGTAGGTGGGGGGGGGGGGGTTGGCAGCAGTGTCTGTGCAAGTGGGTGCAGGCCCCTAGTGCACCGTGGCCCTCTCCCCAGGGACCGAGGGGGCACAGCGCCGTGGGACCAGGTGTGGGACCACCTGGGCCTCTTAACTGGACACATGGGCCGCTTGGGAGGGTCTGTGCACCGCGGGGGTGCTCACAAGATACCCAGAGACTCCCCCCACTCCGGGCTAGGGAGAAGCACTTTAAGGTTTCAACCAGCCAGCCTGAAGTCGGAACCCTGGGGTTCCACTTTGGCGAACAAAACCAAACAAGCTGAAAATTGAGTTTCCAGGGGATTTTGTTCATGGAAAACGAGGCAAAGTCACAGCTGAGAGCCTGGGCCTCTCCCCCAGCTTCTGGGCAAGGACTCCGAAAAGCCAAAGGCTCCGAGACCCCTGGAGGTTCTTCTCAGAGCCCCTCCAGGCCTGCACCCCAGCCCTTCCCGCTGAAGGCCTCTAAGTTCCCCTGATTCTATTCCGACGGGACCGACCATGTGGCCTCAGAGCAAATCCAGCGCAGTCCTGGGGTTGGGCGGGTTTGAATCTAGAGGAAGACGCCGGTCTCGGCTCCCTCCTGACTGTTCTGGGCATTTCCGGGAAGTTTCCTCGGCTGCTTTCCCTCTTCCCATCTGTGCCAGGGCCAGCCAAGATGGATCTCCCAAGAACTCTCCCGGCTAACGTGTCTGTCAATCCCTGTCGCCCTCGGTCCCCACGGAATCTTCCTCTGCCTCCTGCCACAGCCTTTGTTAGCCGCTGTGCTGCGACTCCTCCTTCTCCGGCACGACAGTCTTGAGTGGTGGAAGGTGTGAGTAGGGACCCCAAACTCTACCTTCTAGATTCCAGGAACACCTTCTAAATAGGGACACGACAAAAATGACCCTTGGCAGGGTGGAGCCACCCAGCAGAGGGCCACTGACCAGCAGTGGCGAGGTCCAGCCAGTTCCAGAGGTGGCCGTGCAAACTGGGGAAACATAGACACGCCCGGTGAGCTTGTTCCGCGACCCTGGTCTTGAGGTCAGGGCATGAGCTGACCAGGCCCTGTCTTCGACTCCAAGCCTGTTCCCTCTCTGTAAAGCAGCGATAATGGTGTCGCCACCCAGAGTCCTCGAGACTCAGGAGGTGACACAGTGCCTGGGGAGTGTCAGGGCTGGGGCTTGCAGGGGCTCATGGAACAGCGGCCCTGGGCCGGGCCTTGGTCTGGCCTTGGTCTGGCGCAGTCCTGCTGAGTCCCGTCGTGGGGAGGCGTCCGGCGAGCAGGCACGGAGCCAGGGAGTGAAAATTCCACACAGCCGCGGGGTCTGGTGAGCTGGGGGCCTCCCGCTCCGCCAGCAGAGAAAGTCGATGAGATCGATGCAGCCGTGACCCTTTGCCCCCTGCAGCCGAGCTGTCCCCGGGAGGGAGGTCGCGGACTGGAGGCCCCGAGGCCCGTGGAAGCCCAGCTTCCGGCCAGGCCACTGCAGGGCCCAGGCGGGGACCCAGGCCGCGGGAGCCTGCGAGGGGGTCAGCTCCCGCCGAGGGGCCGCCTCAGCTGCAGCCGCGGCCCCCGTGGTCACATCCATCACGCCTGGTCCTCAGCCTTGTTAGGGCATCAGGCCGCTCCGGCCCGGCCCCTCGCCCAGGAAGCCCTCCCAGATGTCAGGGCATCGCTAGGGAGGAGCAGGCCTGCTCGGTGGGCTCAGTCGCCCCTTCTCTAAGGGGCCGGGCCCAGCTTCCCCCTACGAGGGGCCCCTCAGTGCTCTCCTGAGAGGGGCATGGGGGGCGGGCAGGATTTGCTTTCCTGTCCTGCTGCCTTGGTTTGGAGGTCAGGGCGTGAGCTCTGCATTTGAGAGACACAGTTGAAACCCTCGCTCGCAGGCGGGGGCCTGGCGGTCTCGGCCCCCATCACCTCTGCCAGGCGAGCTCCCCTCGGGCCCAGAGAGTCCTCGGTAGATTCCGGTGTTAAGGAAAGCCTAATTCTGGAAACGCGTAAGCAGTATCTAAGCTCCGCCAAAGCCCCGGCCGGCTGCGAAAGCCTTACCACCGCTTTAAGCCCGCTGAGAAGCGCCGCTGACAGATG
The DNA here is from genome assembly GCF_027595985.1 of Sorex araneus. Classification (NCBI taxonomy): domain Eukaryota; kingdom Metazoa; phylum Chordata; class Mammalia; order Eulipotyphla; family Soricidae; genus Sorex; species Sorex araneus. The sequence continues at coordinate 365,019,703 of NC_073303.1, forward strand.
CTGACCCCCCCGCTCGGGCCCAGCCTCTCCTTCCCTCTGCCTCTTAGACGAACCTGCAGCTGCGGGGAGACCAGCCTGTGGCTGGCACCTAGGAAGCCCATCCGCCGACTGCCTCTTGGGACCCCCACCCAAATCCTAGTTCAGCAAATCAGGGCTCTGAATCACTCAGATGGGGCTGTTACACCCAAGACTTCCTTGGGACTCAGGGATAACTGGCTGCACCACCCCTGTGCCCCCAACAGCTGGGAGTGAGCCCCCCACCTTGGCACATGACATCACATCCATCTGCCTCTGAATGAGAGGGGGACGGGGTGTGGGAACTTCTCTATATGGGGTACAATCAGGCAGGTGGGGGGTCTGAATAGCCACTGGGCACAGGAGAATGTACCGGGCATGGGAGCACTGTGCCCGGGCACGGGAGGACTGTGCCCGGATACAGGAGGACTGTACTCAGATATGGGAGGACTGTGCCTGGATACGGGAGGACTATGCCCAGGTATGGGAGCACTGTGCCCGGTTATGGGAGGACTGTGCCCGGGTATGGGAGGACTGTGCCCGGGTATGGGAGGACTGTGCCTGGATATGGGAGGACTGTGCCCAGGTATGGGAGGACTATACCCGGGTATGGGAGGACTGTGCCTGGATACGGGAGGACTGTCCAGGCACAGGAGGACTGTTCCCAGATATGGGAGGACTGTTCGTTCCCAGATATGGGAGGACTGTGCCCAGAAATGGAAGGACTGTGCCCGGGCACGGGAGGACTGTGCCCGGGTATGGGAGGACTGTGTCCAGGTATGGGAGTACTGTGCCCAGATACGGGAGCACTGTGCCTGGATACGGGAGGACTGTGCCCGGATACGGGAGGACTGTGCCTGGATACAGGAGCACTGTGCCCGGGTATGGGAGGACTGTGCCCGGGTATGGGAGCACTGTGCCAGACGCTGTGAGGGGAGCCGGGCGCAGGTTCCTGCTCGCTGTGTTCCCAGCACCGTCACTGTCCCCACGTGGCTTCTCCTGAGGCCAGCAGCCCCTTTTCTGCGTGGAACTGGGCCTTTTCCAGAGACAGAACTTCCTTTTGTTCTGACTGTCCACTTAGTCCCTCTATTTACTCCTAAACAACACTTCCGGGCGTTCCAGAAGTCCTGCCTCACACCGTGTGAAAGAGGGCTCTCCGGGGGGGCGTGCCCACCCCCAGCCCTCTCACCGCCCTGCCCGAGGGCAGACGCAGGGGGTAGGCACTGTGGGAGGCACTGTGGGGTTAAGGGGTTCTCTGGGGAGCAGGTGGGGAGGCTCTCGGAAGGGGGTTCCTGCTTCTGAGCCGCTCAGCCCCCCTCTCCGCGCCAACCTGGGCTGTGGACGCTCTGAACCCTCTGTCGTCCAGGAGAGGATTTCTGCTTCCACACCGCGGGGTTGGCCTTGGCCTCACGATCCAACAGCAGGTGCTGGAGGGGCAGAGAGAAGGCTGCAGCGAGGTCGCGGGCAGCCGCCAGACTGGGGGGGCTAACATCAGAGGCATGAGGGCCAGGGGGGCCAACCCAGGTTTTCACTGGTGGGCTGACTTGCAGGCACAGTCAGACAACCCCAGGGGGGCGGGGAGGGGGCCACCTGGGGCTCCCAGTGTGAGTCCGTGTGCGGCACAGAGTTAACTAAGGAAGGCGTCCTTTCACTTCCCTCTAGTCTTGGGTGCCAGTTGTATCCACTCACTTCCTGCCTACCTCCAAAGGGAACATACTCACTTCCTGCTTACCTCTGAGGACATGGTGTCCACTCACTTCACTTCCCGTCACTTCCTGTCCCTGAGGGCAGTGGTGCCCACTCACTTTCTGTCCATCTTGGAGGGCAATGGCGCCCACTTCGTTCACTTCTTGTCACTTCCTGTCTGTCTCTGGGGGCAACGGAGCCCACCTATACCATGAGAGATGGACTGAAATTAGATTTTGATAACTGAGGAAGCAACTTAGTGGAATACCGGGAAAACGGACGTGGATGCATCTCCCAAATGCAATAACGCTGGAATCAGAGCTGTGAAAGACTCTAGGGGTCACCACATTTGACCTCACACTCCTGTGCCCCCAGAGACCAGAGTCTCATCTGCCACAACACGACCGAACGGGGGCCCAAGGCTCTTTCAGCCCCATTGTGGGTTCTCAGCCCTGCCGTGGGTTGCAACGCCCACTTTACCAATAACTTGTAATGACATCTTAACTATCTCGATACTAAGCTTAGAGATAATGTAACCTGCCTATATACATAATAAAAAATCAATACCATTCCCTCCATGTACCATAAGAGAGAAATAAAAGGGAAGGAATTCATCACGCAGTCGTTCAATAAGTAAGCACACGGGCACGACGACACTGTGAGACAATCACCACAAACACCGTGGCCACCAATGCAGACGAGAGAAATATGTCGTATTGGCGACTTAAATACCTTAAGTCTTGTTGCTATTGATTATGTGATTTTCTGAAATGGTAAAGAACTATCGGTAAAGTTGTACCCGAGACAGAGTGCGGTGTCTCCTCTTGAGGCAAATGTTTGCTCCAGCTTGCTAGCAGAGGGTTCGGGGTGCCCCGAAACACCAGCACAACCATGCTTCCTCTGGCAGAGATGCTCCGGGGGCGGGGCGAGAGGGAAGGGTGGGCATGGGATGTGCTCCCAGGGGACCCACCAGCCAGTGCTCGCTAAGGGAGCATGTCCTGCTGCACAGCAGGTCTCCAGCGAGGTCGGGAGCACAACCCCACTTCCTGGGAGAAGGAAGGGAGCAGGGGTCCTCGATACCTGCGGGCCAACGTGACACCACCGAGTCTGAGGAGGGAGGGAGGCTGCTGGGCCAGCTGCGGAAGCCAGTGGCACCTGGTGCCTTTGTTGGGTGAGATGGGGCAGATTCTCAGGGCGGTGGGAGCAGGAGCAGTGCAGAGAATCCGCGCGGGGAATCAGCCCCTGGCCCGCGGCAGAGTGAACGTGCTCCCAGGAGATCCCGCACACCGTGAAACTGCAGCCAGGCGTGGGGCGATGGCTCAAAGGGCGGCGCACGTGCTTTGCAAATGAGAGGTCCAGCTTCCGCCCCCCGCCCCCCGCCACCGGATACGGGGGACAGTGTGCCAGGAGTAACCTCTGAGCGTCTCCAAAAAGAAACAGAGGGGCTGCAGCAATAGCACAGCGGGTAGGGCGTTTGCCTTGCACGCGGCCGACCCGGGTTCGATTCCCAGCATCCCATATGGTCCTCTGAGCACCACCAGGAGTGATTCCTGAGTGCAGAGCCAGGAGTAACCCCTGTGCATCACCGGGTGTGACCCAAAAAGCAAAAAATAAAAATAAAATAAAAAAAATAAAAAACCAGAAAGCGAATAACCCTTACCAAATTGTTGAGACCTGATCGGAAGATATTTGATTGTGTGTTTTGGGTGGGCTTTGCTCATCTGAAAGGCTTCCTCCATGAGAGAGCGCGTCATGATGGCATGAACGTCACACAGGACACAGGACTTATGGCTGGCACTGTCCTCAAGATGTGGACGGTGAGTGGGGCGGAGGTGTGAGTTGTTCTGGGGACTCCGGAGAAGGAACCCATGTGGCCAGGAAGGAGGGAGCAAAGGGACGGCACAGTTGGAAACCCACGGAAATTCATTCTGTCATTCTGGAAAGCAAGAGAGACCCTTCGGCCAAGGTGGTGGTTGACAATTTGGGGGAGTGTAATTGTTGTTGCTTGGATTCTGCTGGTGCAAAACCCCAAACCCAACAACAACTTCTGCATTTGTTTTTTTATTGTGTATGGGGGGGGCGGGGGGCGGTGTCATACTCAGCGATGCTCAGGGGGTACTCCTGGCTCTGCACTCAGGAATCACTCCCGGTGGTGCTCGGGGACCATATGGGATGCTGGGACTGCTGATGCATTCCAGGCCGTACTATCTGCCAGGCGTTTGCCTTGTACCGCATCCCCGCTGCTCAGTCTAACCACTTTGCTCTCGTGCCCATGCTGTCTGCCCGCTTTCCCACCCTCCAGGACCCCTGACACGTCGAGAATGGGGATGGGCTGAGCAGCAGCATTGTCCCCACGACTGTCCTAGGCACTTCCTACTTCTTTTGCCCCAGCCACTGTCCTGTGAGGGAATGTATTCCTCAACAGCTGCCCACCCACTTCACAGATGGAAAAATTAAGGCCTTGTGAGTGTGAGTGATGCGCTGGGTCATTGGCCAGTCTTCCCAGAAAGTGGCCTCTGGTAAAGGTCAAAGTGGTTTAACCTTTACCCCCACTGCCCCTGGGGCAGTCCCCAGCGCTGTGCAGAGCTGGGGGTCCCCTCCTGCTGAGCTCACAGCCCCCTGTCCCCGGAGCTGGGGACATCTGGGGTAGGGGTCTCTGGGGTCATGGAGCCGCTTCTAACGGATGTGGCTTCCATGCTGGCCTCCCCCCACCTATTTGGAGCAGGCACGGGTCCAGCCAGGTGCCCAGGACTCGGGGGTTCAAGGGAGAAGCAGGCCCCGGGCCTTTGCTCCAGCTGTCTCCTTCCTACTCTCACCCAGGTCCCTTCCTGGAAGTTTGCCTGCATCCCCTCTGGAGTCAGAGCCCCCACGATGCCCCAGTTCTGGGCCCCCCAGCCAGACCCGACCCGACAGGTGCCCCGGGGACGTGGGGACATGGACACAGCAGGCCAGAGCCGAGGAAGCGGCCGGTGGGTGCTGGCTTTCGGACTAACACCAGCAGCGACTTCATTTCATACCGACTCACTTGCAGGAGAGAAGAGGAGCCCGTATTCAGGCGTGGGGCCCGGGCTGGGGAGGGCTGGGGGAGAGTGAGCTGGTCTCCACGTGATTGCACCCCAAATCCGCCAGTGCCAGGGGAAACAGAGGCCTCCCTCCGCGCACCTCCCAGGGCCGGGGGACACCGGACCCAGCCCCCCTGCCCACGCCCCCCACCCCAGCTCCCCCAGTCGGGCTGAACTGGGCGTCTGCTCACACGCGGGCTCAGCCCAGCGCGCTCCTGAGACCCCCGCAGCGCCTCCCTCTGCGCTCACCGCCTGGAGCCCGGAGCCGGGACCCGGCGGGCCCTTTGTCAGCTGCTGCCCAATGAGCGTCCTCGGGCGGACACAGCGGGGACCCGGCCCCGCGCCCCGGCCGCCGCCGCGCAGCCCGCCGGATTGCCGCCGAGCGGGGGATTACGGCGGCGGGCGGCCGCGGCAGATGGTAGTGCTTAGAGCTAAACGGCGATCGGGTGCTTTGAACATCTTGAAAAGATTTCTTTAGAAGTTAAACTTGGCTCGGGAGCCGCAATATGGTTCCGTCTGTGGCTTTGAAAAGGCCTTGGGGTGGGCAGGGGAGGGGGGGCCCGTGTCATGCGCCCCGCCCGGCGCTGCGGCCGCTTCCTGGGGCCCCCGCGCGCCGCCGCGCCGGGTGCAGGGCCGCGTCCTTTGTTTGGGGCTGCGTTTGCACGGTGGCCTGGGCTGCTGCGGCCGTCGCCCCGCGGTCCCGGCCGCCCCCCGGGGCTCAGCCCGTGCCCCGGCCAGACCTACAGGGGCCCATGGTCAGGGGAGGGCCCTGAGGCTCGCTGTGGACCCGCCTCAACCCAGGCTTGGCCCAGCCTCCAAATAAGGATCTGGGGGTCCCCCCCCAACACCTTTTGGAACCAGCCAGGACCAATTTACAGCATCTTGACTCCTAGAGCTCCTGGCTAATTGCCCCAGAATAATACCCACCAAATCCCCGTCTGAGGCTTGTCCTGTTTAATGAATCCTTTGAGGGACAAAGAGTTTGATCATCTCTGGGCTCAGATCACACCTCGCGTCTCCTCTCCCCTGCCCCGTCCACCCGCAACCGCCTCACTCCGGTGGTCGCTCTACCCTCCTCGCTCCGGAGAGACCCAACCTTCTCCTCGAGGAGAGCACCTGGGGTGGGGGTTGGGGGGGGGCTGGGGAGAGGAAGGACTTTAAATGGGCAGGAAGGAGGGTGGTCCCTGCCGGCTGGGCCGTGCCTGCAGCTCCGCTGACCGTTCGTGCGCTGTCAGGTGGGGTGCAGATGGGAACACAGCGCTATTGATTTTTACTAGCCGGCTCCAATTGAAAGGGGAAAAAAAAAAAAACAACCCTCCTCAAAAGCTCCTGGTTCGGGCTTTGTTTCCTAAATGATGCTTCCAGGACTCCAGAGTTTGTCCCAGGCAAATTTAAAATACCAGGGCGGCTGGAGATAAGATGAAATCTTCTTACAGCCATTAGCTTCGGAGAGGAGGGGACCTGGGCTCGGGCTGGGGGCCCAGGGGGGCAGCAGAGCGCGGCTCCCGGAGGGAGGGAGAGGGCGGAAGCCAGCGAACAAAACCAGCAGCTCCTCCCTCCTCGCAGCCCCTTTGATAAGATCGGATGTGGCTATAAAGAAATGCATTGGAACCGCTTTAAATTGACACCAGCTCCTGGCTGGGGATGGAATCGGAGTGTCAGCCCCACGGGTACCGAGAGCCGTCAGGCGCGCCGACTTTGAAAATGGGGAAAGATGGGGTCAGATGGATGCCTCCTGGGGCGGGAGCTCGCATCCGCGAGCACACACACTCGGTACTCACGGAGAGGCTCTTTGCGCTTCCTGAGAGGGCCCCGTTTGCCGACAGCGACGGCAACTCCCCCACTTCCCAACACACTCAGGGCACAAAGCCCTCCGCACTGGTGTGGCTCTGGGGTCGCCCTGCTGCCCCTGGGCTTTCTGCTGGGCGTTTCCCAACGCCTCTCGGAAGCTGGTGAAGCTGCCCAGGAAAATGAAAGAGGGGAATGCGCTCAGGTCCTGCACACTGATGTGTTTGGTGTGAGTAGGGGTGTGTGTGTGTGTGTGTGTGTGTGTGTGTGCGCACAACACGCGTGTCTATAAGTGACGCTTAGACATACAGTGTGAGCTTGTGTGTGTCTGTGTGAAGCACATCTATACCCGTGCATATCTCTCGTGTATGTGTGTGTGTATGTGAGTGTGTGTGTGTGTGTGTGTGTGTGTGTGTGTGTGTGTACGCGCATGCACATGGGTGCGCCTGTGTGTGCAGGTCTGTATCTGCCCGGCTCCCTTCCCAACTCCACAATGCCTTTGTCGCATTGGAGAGAATATATCGATCCATTGATTGACCTTCTTGAAATTAAAAGAGCAAGGAGCTGGGTGGCGGGAGACCGGGGACCTGACCAATGGATTGATCAGCAGATCTATCTATTGAACCCTGGGCAGCACCGCGCTGGGCACCGGGGGATCTGCAGAAGCAAGAGCAGGCCTCTGAGCTGAGTTAGGAGCGGGCAGGTGGGCTGCCTGCCCTCAGCCTGGGCCTGCCACAGCCCTGCAGAGCTGAAGGGGTGGGGGCGCCTCAGCCAGGCTCTCTCCGGTGGGCGAGGGAGCCCAGCCCGGGTCGGAGGGACTCCTGTCACCCCAATCTCCTGTCTGCAGGACTGCTGACTGACCAATGGGCGACCCTCAGGCTGTGCCCCTAGGGTGTTATGGAACCCGCAGGGTGTGAGAAGCTCCTTCTTCCGGACTTTGTTCCACGGCAGGACCAGAGACGGTCAACAAACATGCCCAGGCAACCTCTTTCAGGCCCACGCAGAGGCTTACGGGGACTGCCCTGTACAGGACAACTCACTGCGCCTCCCCCGGGACCGTGCTGTGGGCTTTGGGCAGACGCATGAAGGGGCAGTCACGGCTGGCCTGGGGGAGCCCTGGGAAGGACACACAGCGGGGGGCAGAGGCAGCACTCGAAGGTGAACTTCCCCTCCTGAGGTCTGAACACTCCAGCCCACGGGCGGGAAGCCGGGACAGAGGGCTGGCTGGCGTGGACGCCTCGCAGGAGGCCGCCCTGGGCTGGATCCGCGTGCCCTGCCCCCTGCCCCCACAACTGTCTCCAGAAGCAACCCTGTGCCAGGCACAGCATGCCCCGACTAAGCACCCACATTGTTGTGCAGAGCGCCTACTCGTGGCTAGGCGCAAGGGCCCTGATGCGGTTCCTGCAGGGGTCCCGCATCTCAGCACGGCTCTCAGGCCGAGAGCGGCAGCTGGGCCCCAGGCGTGCTGTGAGCAGGCCCGTTTCACGGAACGCTGGCCGCAGAGCTGCACTTCCTGGGCATGTGGCACGCGGGGCTGTGATTAAGCCCGCACTCAGAGGCTGGAACCCCAGGCCGAGGGGCCGGAACAGGTGGGGGCTTCTTGGGGGAGTCTCCCGTCTTCATTCGTCCTCCCCAGGAAGGGCAAATGGCTCTTTTTGTTCGTATGGTTGTTGTTTGGGGTCACACCTGGCAGTGCTCAGGGATCACTCCTGGGGGGCTCTGTAGGGCCAATGGGGTGCTGGGAACCAGGTCCAGAGTGGCACGTGCAAGGCAAATGCCCTACCCTCTGGACTACCACTCTGGCCTCCTACCCTCTTCTAAAGTGGACATTGAAATAATTTTTTTAGTTTTAGAAATTAACTAATAATAATAATGATGATGATGATGGTTCTCCTCAGAGGCCTTGCATATTCCTTCTCACGGAAGACCCAGTTCCTCTCCCATCTGCCCAGGACATCACTTATGGGTCTGGCGCTAGGCCCCATCATGGAGCGGGACCATGGTTCCGAGAGACACATGCAGGCCCACGCCCGGCGCCCTGGCTACATCCCTCTCGGGACAGTTGGACTCTGCAGGGGAGAATGGCCGTCCTGTGGCAGTATCTTTAGGGATAACGGCCACCGGCCGCATGAGGAATAGCCAGGGCCAGCGTGGACCTCAGTGCCAGGGAAAATGAGTAGCCTGCACAAGGCCCCAAGGGCCCTCCCCAGCAGCCCCCGATGCCCCTAACATTCCCAGAAGTGGCCCTGGTCACCTCCCAACATTCGCCACAGAAACAAAAGTAGTACCCAGAAAGAGATGAAGCGAGAGGGTTAGCTAGTCCCCTGGCAAACTGGAGCATTTTGCATTTCCAGGAAAGGTTTTTCGAGGGGCTACACGTTTCCACGGCAACTCCGACTCTGCCTCTTATCTTCCTGCCCCCTTGAACCCGCCCCCTTGAAGTGTGTTTGCTTTGTCTGTGACAAGGCGGGTGGAGAGGACTCTTTGGGTCATTATTTTCGATTTTGGGGGGTTTGGAGACCACACCTGGCCATGCTCGGGGAGGGGGGGGTCTTCCTGGCTCTGTGCTCAGGAGTGACCCCTGCTGGTGCTCGGGGGACCCTCGGGGTCAGGTGCCTGCCCCCCTGTGCTCTCCCTCCGACCCCCCTCGAGAACCCTGCGCTGGCTCTTGTGTTCAGGGGGAGGGAGAGGCACCATCCAGGGGGACCCCGGTGGAGAGCGTGTGTGGTGGGGTGCAGGCTCCTCCCTGGACCTGCTGGGGCTGAATGACAGCTGAAAAGCTGGAACTGTCACTGGGAGACAGAGGAGGACCAGCCCCTTGCATAGATTTTTATCACTTTGGTGAATACTTCAAATTACAGGCATTGTTTCGCAATTGGAGCCCCAGCGATGGGTTTTGTCCATTGATTTACATGAATGCAGATGGCAGGGGCTGCTGGGAGACACGCTCCGGGGGCTGGTGGGCTTTTGTTCCTGAGGACCCCGAGAGAATGAAGGGGTCGTGCGAGGGGGTGGGAGGTGGGATGTGCTCTCATCCCTCCCGCCAACGCCTGGGCCGGCCTCTTCCCTTCCGCAGTACTGATATCTGGGGTGTGATTTCAATTTGGATTTGGTTGGAGGGTCACACTCAGCTGTGTGCAGGGCACAGTGCTCGGGGACATGTAGTGCCGGGAGCAGAGCCCCGCGGATCCCCACCTACAAAGTGCTGCTCCAGCCCTTTGAACCATCTCCCCAATGCTTGCTTGCCGGGAGGCCCTAAGGCCCAATAGCATCCCCAGTGCCCCGCCCCCCCTCAGATGCCAGAAGCAACCTCTATTCACACACCATCCCCCAATGTCTCCGGACAGTGACCGGTGTCCCTGAGGACCAAAGGGGTCTTGGCAGCGGGGAGGCAGCGGCGTGGAACCTGGCCGCACCGGGGGTAGCACCTATAGTGGACTCTTGGGGTCTCCCACGTGTGGGAAGAGGGAGAGAAAGAGAAGGAAGCTGGAGCAGAATCGCCTGCTAAGGGGGAAAAAAATAACAGGAAGAAAAGTGAACCCCACATTCCCCCCCTTAGAAATGGCCCAGGGCCCAGCCTGGCACCCACCTTCAGGGAGGAAGCAAGTGATAGAGAAAACATTCTCGGGCTGGAGCGATAGCACAGCAGGTAGGGCGTTTGCCTTGCACGCGGCCGACCCGGGTCGAATCCCAGCATCCCATATGGTCCCCTGAGCACTACCAGGAGTAATTCCTGAGTGCATGAGCCAGGAGTAACCCCTGTGCATCGCCAGGTGTGATCCAAAAAGCAAAAAAAAAGAAAAAAAAACCAGAAAACATTCTCAGCCAATCACATAATAAAAGATAACATAAATACCACTGATAATTTGGGTGAACTAGGGAATGTTCTGGTACAAGACATACGGAATAACCAGAGCTTATCCTGGGGAGGGGATAGTGTGCTCAGTTCCAGGGACTGGGGGCCAGAGGCAGCAGATGCACAACTTGCTGGGCAGACCTGGGGTGTCAGGGGTGCAGGAACAGGGGCGGGAGGGTGGGTGGGGGGTGAGGGGTGGGGGGTGAGGGTGGGGGGTTGAGGGCTGATGGAGCAGTGGGGGGCGGCCCAGCGGGGGATCTCGGCAGAATAGGCTCCGCCTTCCGGGCCTTTGAAACGGGGACTGAGGCTCTGCACCTTGTTTGGGGATGGGGGGGTGGGATGGGGGGTGGGGGGGCTTTTCGCTAAATCACGTCAGGAGCCAGAGCGTCCCCGCCCCCTCCCACACAGGGGCCTGCTGGCTCCCTCAGGGTCTCCCGCCTGGGCCACAGCTGTGCCCTCTGCAGTGGGGGGGGCTGGACATCCCCGGCTCAGAACAATGCCCTGGGCCGAGGCTGGACAAAGGGCAGTGCTGCGTCCTTCCGTCCCCACTCTGCAACTTGCCAGAGGGCTCAGGGGCAGAGCCAGGGGGTGCCAGTCTGGATCACTCCGTGGCCCCCGGGTCCCTTCCGGAGCTGGAAGGGGCTGCCACCCCACCCCCCACCCCGGGCCTCAGCCTCCCCACACCCCTGCTCACTAAGCAGAAGAGCAGGCTCAGGCAGGCCTCTTGGGGGCCAGAGGTGCAAGGGCAGAGGTCAAGGAGCGGGGTCAGAGGGCTGAGAGCCTGCAGAGAGGGGAGATGAAGCATCGTCCTTCTGCACCGCGAGGTTCGGGTAATTGATTGGAGCGCGGGCGAGAGGCTCTGCGGTGTCCTGGGCCGCCCGCACCCCAGCCCACGGTTGGGGGTGGGGGTGTCGCCCGAGGGAGCCTGTGCCAGTGGCTGTGTCCTCCCCACCCCCTCCTCTCCTCCCTTCCCTGGGGCAGTGCGGCATGGGGGAGGCCGGTCCTCAGGAGGGACTGAGAGCCAAGGGCCTCCCCCCCAAGACAGGCGGTGACAGTGGGGACAAGAGTGAAGGGCTGCCCTGGGTTTGCCCGAGCTCCACCTTGTGTCCCCAGGAACCGGGTGCCGGCGGGGGACACCGGGCAGCAGCCCCCAGCTGTGGGCCAGCGCTGGGGATTCCAGAGGAAGATGCACTCGGGATCAGTGCTCGGGGTGAAGGGACGGGCGTGGCCTGGGAGGTCCCACCCGCCTGTGCAGGGTGCGGAGAAGCACGTGAGGTGTGCGCCCCGTCTCCCGCCTTTGCCGTGCGCTGGCCTCCTGGGAAGAACACGCGGGGGGGGGGGGTCAAGATTTTCTCAAATTCTCTGTAAGTCATATATTCCCCCCCTTCCAGTTGCATCACCTTTCCAGCCCTGAAATACTTTGGAGTGCATGCCCGGGAGGAGAGAGGAAGGGCGGAGAGGGCCAGGGGGTCACAGGGCGCCCTCAGCCAGGACCTGGGAGGTCAGAGGTATGGGAAGGGGGGACCTGGGGGAGAAGGAGGTGGGCCGTGGGGGCAGGGCAGGGTGGTCTTTGCAGCCCACCCTTCCCTGTGCTCTGCTGTTTCAAAGGGAGATTCGGGCCTGGTTCTTCTGTTTCGATCATGGTGGAAAGTGCTGGCATTTTCTAGAATTTTCCACCTGCTCCCCTCTAGCACCATCCTGTAACCCCTGACAAGGCAGCCCAGAGCCGCCCGGCCGGTGTCCCCAGGCCAGGCCTGATTGATTTGCGGTTGTTGATCTGTTTAATGTCCCTTCTCCCCAAGCGCCCATCTCGGCGGCTGAGGTGCTACATTACCTCCCCGGCCCGGCAGCCGGCCGCTGACACCCGGGGCCCTGGAGGACGCGCGCGGAGGTTACAGGTGCAACCGGCAAAATGAAAATCCATAGTTTTTAAACCTTTATGAATTGAGAATGTAAAGCTGGAGAATGGATCTGCAGTTACTAATGGACCATGGGTCTGATCGGCCCATCCATTCTGCAGGCTCCGGGCCGAGTGCGCGTCCTTACAGGAGCCTCCACGGGCTGAGGGAGGGATGGACGCCTGTGGCCAGCGCAGGCCCGAGGCCGGTGCCGCAGGCGGAGGCTGACAGGCCCGGGGTGGGGGTTCGGCCGTGGGCAGAGCCAGGGTTTGGGCCAATGTCCACCCCTGGGAGAATCTGCTCCCGCCGGCCCAGAGCTGAGGGAAAGTGGCTTCTCAGGGGACGCTATGGGGTGTCTTAGGGGCGAGGGGAGCCCAGCCCTGGGGTCCTGCTGGTCCTGGCCACCCACCCAGGGAGCCCACTGTCCCCACAGCACCCGCAGGCCTGCAAGCTCTCTGCCACCCCACGCCCTGGACCCTGCCCCCAACTCTGCATTCCCCGCACCCCGGGTGCCTACTCTCGCCCCACACTGTGGTCCAGACTGGACATGCGTGTGTCCTGCTGCTGGTGGGTTAGGACGTCTCCTCAGAAACTCCCGAGGGCAGGGGGCGGCCACATGCTTTGTTCACCTGAGCTCCTAGAAGGGTCTGGAACACAGCCAGTGGGTGAGTCGCTGTGGATTGAACAAGTGGGGGCATGAGGAGCTTCTCTTCGGGACTCAGCACCTCTGCCTCAGATCCAAGCACTCAGGCCCCCCTTCTGCTGCCCTAGCCCCCCGGTCCCACCCCCCAGATGGCCCCGGGCTGTGGCTCTCACCCCCTCTCGGCTCCGGCACACAGTTCACTTGCGTGCTCCCATCCTCGCTCTCTTTCCCTCTGGCCCAAGGCACTACCAGGGAACCTTGGCCCTCGCACACACCCCTTTTCAGTAGGCTCCCCCACTCAGGACAGGGACACGGCAGGAAACCCCCGAAACCATCAGCACAGACTTGCCTTCCACCTCCCGAACACCTCGCTCAAGTACACAGGAGCGTGGTGGCGCCCTCTGAGGCTTGAAGGAGGAATTCCACCATCAGGACAGAGAAAGAGACAGACAGAAAGACAGAGAGAGACACACAGAGAGAAAGAGGAGAAAGAGATAGATAGATAGATAGATAGATAGATAGATAGATAGATAGATAGATAGATAGATAGATAGAGAAACAAAGAGATAGATTAAGACAGACACACACAGAGAAACAGACAGACAGAGAGAGACAGAGAGATACAGAAAAAGAGAGACAGAAAGAAAGAGACAGAGACAGAGATACAGATAGAGACATAGAGAAGCTGAGAGACAGAGAGAGAGCAGACAGAAAGACAGAAAGACGGAGAGACATAGAGGCAGAAAGAATCAGAGAGAGACAAAAACAGAGAGAGACAGAGAAAGACAGAGAGAGGGAAAGAGAGAAACAGAGAGAGAGAAACGGGGAGAAAGGAAGAGAGTGAGGGAGAGAGAGAGGAAGAGAGAGAGGGGGTGGGGGAGAAGAGAGAGAGAGGGAGAGGGAGGGAGGGAGGCAGGGGAAGAGAGAGTCCGGGGAGCAGGAGCCCAGGGGAGTCAGCCCTGCATTGTCCCTTTCCCTCCTCATCTCCATTTGTCACTGTGTCATCTCGGCTACTTGTTAATGAGCAGCTGGTCAGCCAGGAGGCGCTGGGTCTTGTGCAGGGTTTCTTACTGTGCTTCTTTGTATCTGGGGCCCAGGAGCACACGGGGCAGTGCTCAGGGCTGACTCCTGGCCGTGTGCTCAGAGATCAGACCTGGCGTGCCCAGGAGACCATATGTGGTGCCGGGGACCAGACCTGGGTCAGCCGCATGCAAGGCGCAGCCTGATCCCGTGTGTCCTCTCTCTGAGCCAACAAGTACTGGCGTTTTGCAGGCTACTCCACTGTGACGGTTGCTCCCTTCTTCCGCCTCCACGTGGCCCACCTCACCGTGCCGGGGCTGCTCCTCTTCTCTTGAGCGGGCTGAAGGGCGCTGCCTTCTTGGCCACCCCCTGTTGGAGCCAGGAAGAGAAGAAATCAAGACTGACATCTCCCACCCGCCGTGGCACAGTTCCCCCCAAGCTCTTTCCATCGATCCCAGCCAGACCTATGACTGCCCTTAACTCCAGCCGGAGAGTGGCAGGGGGACCTGCAGGGGGGAGTGGGGGAGGGGCCCGGCCGCCAAGGTGACAGGTCTGCATCAGCAGGGAAGGGGGCACCCGATGACGCCGGCCCCTGCTTCTCCGGCTTGAAGAGCCCGGAAGCTCAGTGGATCCCCTCCCCTGGGACAGCCTCACCCCTACAGGCACCAGGGGCAGCCCCTGGGGAGGGGGGAGTCTTCTCAGCACCCCTCACTGGCCCCACTGCCACACATGGTCCCCCAACCTCACCCTCGACCCAGAGTCCAGCCCTGGGGTGTCACTGCACCTGCAGTCAAGTGTAGGGGGGTGGGGTGGGGGACCAGGAGCCCTGGGCTGAGCCCCCACACTCAGCACAAGTGCTGATCTGACGCCGTTCCATGGCCGAGTCTGAGCGCAGACACCAGAAGCCCCTTCACCCCTTCCGAGTGCCCCACTGGGTTTAGCCTGTTTTTTTCTCTGTATTCAAAAGAAAGACGCTCCCGCAGAGGGTCTTTGCTCTAGCACTCTCTGGTAGATCCAGCTTCCGGCTCTCCTCTCCCCCTGCCCCCCGCTTACCATGGAGGCCTAATGGGCATGTGACATTGCCGTAGTTTAAGGGATGCATCTGCATCTGCAAGCCACAGAGTGATGGGGACAAGTTTAGTCCACAGAGTTGACCGCAATTTCCTGGTAAGCAGGGAGTCATTTACAGCTACAGTCACCGAGCGGGGTGCGGGGGGGGGCATTCTATCCCTTGCACTCGCACCCACCACCCCTGCCTCTGCCAGTCGCCAATCTGGTCACTGTTTCTGTGGGAAATGCTTTGTTGTTGTTGTTTTAGATATCACATGTCATTGGGATTATACAACATCTGCCTTTGCCCGCTGAGTTTTTCTATTTCACATAATACCCTCGAGTTCCATTCGTATTGTCACAAAGGGGGACAGCTCCTGGCTGACTAATATTCCACTGCATTATAATATTTCAAACGCATGTAGGCCACATTTTCTTTGTCCACTTATCTTCCAACGGGCTGGAATGATAGCACAGCGGTTGGGTTTTCGCCTTTCACGTGGCTGACCCGAGTTCGATTTCTTCGCCCCTCTCAGAGAGCCCGGCAAGCTACTGCGAGTACCAAGCCCGCTCGGCAGAGCCTGGCAAGCTACCCGTGCGTATTGGATATGCCCAAAACAGTAACAACAAGTCTCTCAATGAGAGACGTTACTGGTGCCCACTTGAACAAATCAATGAGCAACGGGATGACAGTGACAGTGACTTACCTTCCAACGGAAGCAGATTATTTCCGTCTTGACTCTTCTATGTGGGTACTTTGGAGGGGTGCTCAGGAGGTCCGGGGACCCCGCTGGTGAGTAATATCCAGCCAGGCCAGCGGTTCAGTACAAGGAGCTTGAGGATCAACACTGCTGGAGCCGGAGGCCTGGGATTCACACTCAGTCGTGCTCAGAGGCCTTCAGGGTTGCACCAAGGGGGCCGGGAATCACACCCAGATCGGACACAGACTAAGCATGAGCCCTAACTGCTGTACTCTCTCTCGGCCTTGCTTCTACTTCTAATGCCTGCCCACCTTGGCAAAGTGAGCAGGGGCCTGTATAGACATTTGTCACAATAAAGATGCCCGACACCACCTTGAAGATAGAAACATTAGTCCTCAGCGAGTTTTCCATTCAAAACCATGTGCCCAACCCTGATGTTTCTCTATCCAACCTCACTCTCCCACTCTCCCGATTCAGAACTGTGCCAACTCAGAACTGTGCCTTCGACCTTCAGACACTTCATCCTCACCTTCTACCTGCACTCTCCAGGATTTGTCAATCTTGAGATGCTGGAGGAAACTCAAGTAATTTTCAGGTCTCAGAAAATTCCTGTATAAAAATGTGTTTAATCTATAATTTGTGACATATTAGCACATTTGGAAAATTGTAGATATTTTGACCCAATGAAGTTGCCCGGTGCTTTATCTTTTCCATCTGTTTTGTTTGGGGACCATGCCCAGTAGAGGTTAGGGACTGCTCCCAGCGTGGTATTCTGGGGTTACTTCCAGCAATGCTTAGGAGACCATGCGGTGCAATGGCAGGACTGAAGGAGGAAGGGAGAGAGCAGGGAGGAGAGAGAGGGAGAGAATAATTTAGGGAGGGAGAGAAGGAGGAAGAAAGGGGGAGGGAGAAAGGAAGAGAGGGAAGAGAGATGGAGAGAAAATCAGAAGGTAGAGAGAGAAAGGGAGGGAGAGAGAAGGAGGAAGAAAAGAAAGAAAAGAGATGAGGGAGGGTGAGTGAGATGGATGGAAAGAGAGAGAGGAATGGAGAGAAGGGAAGAACGTAGGTGGGAGGGAGGGGAGAGAGACAGACTAGCTGCAGCCCCCAGAAGGCATTGAGTATGTTAAGTTTTCCAAGTCAACCTCTTATGGAATGAAGTGAGAACAGAACGGATGAACCCCAATGGACGTACAATGTAATCAAGGCGAACGTGTCTTTTCAGCAAATGCTCTTTCTAAGTTGCACAGTGATACCATCCTCTGGGGAATCTGCTTCCTCATCAGCCTTCTGTGGCCTTCACCTGCTTAGCATTTCCAAATGCAGCCCGAGTTGCTCTGGGAGAGTCAGATTTCTGGGCATTTCTGGGAGACTCAATGTTTCGGTGGGAGGTAGAGGCTTTCAAATTATTCAGAGAAATGTCGCTTCTTCCTAACGCCAGAAAATATTCATGGGGATGCTTCTGGCTTCCTTCTGCATAAATATTCTGTGTGGTTCCTCTTTTTCAGCTGTATGGTAAAAAGGCACCAGGGGGAGGAGGCAGAGCAATAGTATCATAGATCAGACATTAACTTTGCACTTGGCTGACCTGGTTGGATCCCAGCACCTCAGAGGGTCCCCAGAACCCTCGAGGAATTATCCCTGAGTGCAGAGCCAG
The DNA here is from genome assembly GCF_027595985.1 of Sorex araneus. Lineage (NCBI taxonomy): Eukaryota > Metazoa > Chordata > Mammalia > Eulipotyphla > Soricidae > Sorex > Sorex araneus. The sequence continues at coordinate 365,037,076 of NC_073303.1, forward strand.
AAGTAAGCCCTGAGCACCACGGGATGTGGTTCAAAACCCCAAACGAATTGATAAGAAGAAAAAAAAAGGTCATCAAGGGCTCCACAGCCATGGATATTGGGCGGGGGGTAGGGTGGGGTGGAATCTGTAGTGTTAGAAAAGAAAATTTATGAAAATAAACTATATTTAGATATAATTTATATGCTGAAAAATTTCACTTATTAAAAAATTTCCGGGTTCTAATTAAGTGGGGGGGTGCTCCTAAGAGGTGATCAGGAGGTGCAGGGGTCCGTTTCTGGCATTCCTGAGCCAACAGGCCAGTGGCTCCATGCTAGGGCCCGAGGGTGAGTTGCTCCAGCCCTGCCTTGCAGTTCACCAGGGTAATCCCAGCAGTGCTTGGGCCTCCCAGTCTATCCCCAGCCTCTAGGGCTCTCCCACTGATGCTGAGATGGTGGGGAGGGGGCCTCCAGGGCCATCCCAGAGATGACTGGGAGACCACAGCCTCCTGGTGCCCAGAATACAACCCGCAGGCCTAGCATACGCCCTAACCTCTGTACTGTCTCTCAGGCCATAAAATTCAAATTGACGGGTTTTCAAACTATGTATTCATGCGGATGCCCATCCACCACCACAATCTATTTTGAATATTTTCATCATCCCACATTGGAATCCTGTACTTCTTGGTGCTCATTTCCCCACTTTCTTCTTTCCTCCTGTCCAGGGATCCCACAAATCCACTTTCCATCGCTGCAGGTAGATTTCTCTAACCCAGACGGTTCCCATAAGCAGAATCTTAAGGCCCTTTGAGACTGAACTGTGTCATCCGGCTTCCTCTGACAAGTGCCATGCAGGATGGAGCATGGGTCAGTATTGCAGTTCTGTTTATAGAGGACTAGGATAACATTAGACAAGTGAAGCATTTTATTTTTAAATTAGTCCCCAAATTCAAGTATGTGACTTAGAAAAGGACCATAATAGGTAAAGAAATCTTACAGATGTATTTTTATGGGCTGGGGCCCAAGAGAGGAAGGGGGCAGCGGGGTCATACCCCATGATGCTCAGGGCTTCCCCTTCACCCTGTGCTCAGGGGTCACTCCTGGAAGTTCTGGGGATCAAACAGGGGTTGACCACCTGCAAAGCAAGTGCCTTAACACTCTGTACTATTTCTCGGGCCCTATAACCTACCGATGCATTAATGATGACTGAAGTCTCCATTTGTAGGTTGACCTGAAAGGATTTTAGCCTCAGAAAGGAAATTATGGTAAAAACCTTAAAATCTTCTGTATCAGTCATATTGATTAGAGTAGGGGTAAGGTTATATAGGAAGGAACCACAGAATTCTTTTTTTGAATACTGTCTCTTGTAATTATGCTCAGTGTTTATTTATTTAGGAAGGAAAGAAGGAAAAATACATTTGCTTCAACCTCGCTATTGATTTATTTTAGGGCCATGTGGTTGAACACAATATAAAGCCACCAGCCCCGAGAGGAAGTGTGCCCTCCTGCTACAGAAGGAGAGGTATTGGGGGCAAGAAAACAGAAAGTCTAAAGTGAGGGCGAATCCTCGGTGTCTACATAGATGAGGCTCTTCCTTCGGCTCCCACCCTGCATCCTATTGCTAGCTGACATCCTGGTTCTCCAGTCACTCAGCACATCTGTGCCCATTAGGAAAGAAAAATAGCAATCCTGTTCTGGGGCCCAGCCCAGAGGCAGGCAATTAGCAGACTCTGAACGGACTAGACAAAGCAGTTCTCCTGGAACCTGGAAATCGGGGGAACCAGATACTTCACCATTCCCCGCAGCCACATCCTTGGCCATGTGAAGAGAGTAGCCCCCCTGGAGCTGCCAGGAGGGGGACCTGTCCTGCCCCTGGGCGGTGGACTCAGCTATGGGACATGTAGGCAATGGGACAGTCTTTGGCAGATACAGATACAGCTGCAGTGCCAGCAAGATCAGCACGTGACCAGCCAACGCTGGGTGAGCACTTCACAACTGGGCAAAGCCCCACAACTGGTGCTGGGCTGACTCTAGACATATGGATGTGTGCAAGTGTTATTACTGTATGCTCTTCAGGCCTTGTGCTTATTTAGCGGCACATGGTGGCAATAGGCAGATGTTAAGTGACCTTCTCAACATCAATTTTGTTTATTTTTTAGTTTGGGGACCATACCTGGTGTTGCTCGGGGTTTACTCCCGGCTCTGTGCTCAGGGATCACTCTTGCAGGCCCCAGGGGACTATCTGTGATATGCCGGTGATGGAACTCTGGTCAGCCACATGAAAGGCAAGTGCCCTATTCACCGTACCATCTCTTTGACACTCAGCATCATTTTAAAAGTTACTGTTTTGTTCCTGTTTTCATAGCACACATAAAAGAATATAATACTATGGCAGAATAATCTCTCTCATATGTGGAACTTAAAGATGCACAGTGAGATAGCAACAAAGATTCATAGGCAACATAATTCGGGAATTAACCCATGCAATTGAGATGGGTGGGGGCTGAGGGGGGAAGGGCTGGGCTCTTCGGGGGGAGGACACAGATGCACTGGTCATGAGGATGGTGTTGGAATTATGTCCACGACAAACCTTTATTCATAGCATTGTAAACACAAAAAATTAAAAATAACAAAAAAATTAAAAAATATAAAATAATCTAATAATGCTTAATATACCTAAAATTTAGCAGCTATCACACATCCTGCTTCCCTCATAAATCTCCCCCTGATTTCTCATTTTCCAGGACTTGATAGAAGGTTCTAGTTGTTGCTCATGTCCACTCATGCTTTCGCTGCTCTTCTCTCCTCTTTATGCCTCAGTGGCTCCTTATACTAATGTTCTCTCTCAACCACTCAGTTCCCCATTGTACAACGTGGACAAGATAGCCAGAAATGAAAAGGCCGAACTTTGGTGAATTGACTGTTCAACTGGAAGATTGAGATATAGAATGAATGAATGAACTAGAAAATGGAAAACATTGATTACTTTACATTTTCATCCACTCCACGTTCGTCAATGAGTGCCCTCACATGGAGGACGCACAATTACTAACCTGTCTTAACTACACCAGGAGAACTGTTCAGTGATTGCTTTATTAAAGAGTATTAATATGACCCGCACACGTAGAGCCAGATGGGGGTGGTGGGGAGGGAAAAAGAAGCAGAGGAAAGGGGGAAGGTCTGTCTTCTTGCACCATCCAGGTTTACGGGCTCACTGGCTTTTTTGTCTCTTGCAGATGAATCAATAAAGAACAGGGGCTCACACTCCAATACAGACTGTCACAAGCCACGATGGCTGCTTTGAATGATATCAACTGTGTCTGGATAGCCGACCCTTAGCTTTGTATTCTGAAAAGGGAAAATAATAACACAAGAGACTAAGTGCAACAAACGGAGAGTAAAAGACAGGGAAGGAAATGATCTTGGCAGAGGCGGGAGACTGGGAAAGCCAGAAGAGCCCTCTGGGCCTTGGATGGAGCCACCAAGGGGCCCTGAAAGCTCCTCAGCCTCACTTCGATTCCCTAAACCTCATATCTGGTCCTGGCGGTGCAAATTGGGCTTTTAAGAATTTCAGAATTGGGGCACCGGAGTGATAGTACAGCAGGTAGGGCGTTTGCCTTGCATGCAGCCAACCTGGGTTTAATCCCTGGCATCCCAGGTGGTCCCCTGAGCACAGCCAGGATAATTCCTGAGTGCAGAGCCAGGAGGAAACCCCGAGCATCGCTGTGCATGACGCAAAAAACAAATAAAATAAAATAGTTTAAAAGACAAGAATTCCAGAATTGGGGTTCAGAAATCTCCGTTAGTCTCTGTGCTGTGCTATGCCAGGAGAGTTGCTCGTGTGCCTGTTCCAGGCAAGGAAGCAGAGAGAAACCGGTGGTGGTGGAGAAAGAGTGAGCGAGACAGCAATGTAGAGAGAAGGCTAGTACAAGGGGTGTGGAGAGAGGGCTGGGTGCCTGGGGGGTTCTGCTCAGGGCCCTGAGCTCTGACTCCATGTCCTCAGGAAAAGGACAGGCCCTTTTCACCCCAGGTTCCAAGGTTACCCTGAACCCTTGTAACCACCCCTCCTCTTCCATCACAACTAAAAAAGATTTAAAAAAAAAACAGTGGGGGAAAAAAGTTAAGTGAAATAGTGAACTAAATTTAAAAATTTAGTTTTTAATTAGTGAAACTAAAGAAAATAGTTTAAAAAATTCAAGACGAGGTGGAGGGATGGGTACTTGAACATTGTTAGACAGAAACGCAATCATGAAAGTTTGTAAGTCTGTAGCTGTATCTCACGGTGATTCATTAAGATCAAAAATTTTTTTAAAAAAAATTCAAGACAATAACTAGTCCAAGAAGACTTCGAAACCACCCGTCCCCCTCCCCCCCCCCCACACACATGCACACACACGCACACAGAGCTTGGAAATTCTTTCTGCTTTCTCCCTAGGTTTCTTTGCCTCTCTGCAATGGCAATTTCTACATTAGCCCACTAAGAGCTTTCTCTCCCTGTGCTATTTTTTCAAATTCTGTATTCTGCTTTTGTCCTTTTGTGATTTGCCACCTACCCTGTGTGTCAGAAGGCAGCAGCGCCCCAGCCCTTGGTCGAGCTTTCTGGTTAGCATGTAGTTCGTGTGACTGAGAAGCTGTCCAGCTGTTCTGGAAAGAGTGAGTCAGTGACATCTCAATGAGTCGTGGCCGTCCACTTAGGAAGGTAAGCGGGGTTGATGTAGCGGATGCAGGCCGAGATGGGGGAGGCTGAGGAGTAGAAAGCTTCCCATCATCCCAGCCGACAGACTCAGGAAACAGGCCATTCAGTAGATTTTTAGCCAAGTAGAGCTAAGGTTTGGGAGAATGGACACAGCTACCCATGTGCCACCAGAGCACCCTGGTGTGTGAGGTGAACTTTATGTTGGTAAACCTATGAGGAAACAGGTGCAAATGGAGTGAATGGTAATTAGAGAAATGAGAGAAAGAGCAATAAGTAGTCCCCTAAAGTTCTTCTGGGCAGAGTGGTCCTAATTGTGTGGAGCAAAAATAAGGAGAAGAAACTTAGTTGTGAAAAAAAAGGAGTTTGTGTCTCTGTACTGAAGACACAAACACAAAATAACAAACACATGAGCAAGTGAAATATCTGCCAGCCAAGCTTTTGGTGGATAATACTCCACTCGGGGACAGTGGGAAGTAAGGGGACAGGGTATATTAATTAGTTCAATAAAAATGAAATTATCTTTGTTTACAATAAAAATGTTATTTCTAGGGCTTTTACTGTGGCCAGACACTCTGAGTCATACCAAGTTTGGAAATGACAGTGGCAGGGACTATGGAGAAATGCAAAAGCGAGTAGTCACCCCTGAGGACACCATTCGTTCCCTGGGAAAGAATCAGGATGTCGGGAGAAAGTGTTCATTGAACAGGGGCATTAGATTCCTCTGAAAACCCCTGTAAGTGATTTCTCCAGCCCCCTGCACCTAGTCCTCCACGGCACCGTTCTCACGGAACCAGCAAACTTGCCCATTTACGGAAATGAGCCCCTGGATCCAGTATAGCTTAAGGCCCTACCTGGTCACCTGAAAACCAAATTCCTTTCCTTTGGGTGTACACACCACACACATACACTCACTCACTCTCTCTTTCTCTCTATCTCTATCTCACACACACACACACACACACACACACATTTTCTCTCCTCTTTTGAACCTTCATAGCAATAATAACAGTGGGTGCAGTGGGATTAGACACCTCACATTTGTCTAATGACAGCTCACTCAAAATCCTGCAGAAAAGAGAGATCAACTTCCCAGAATCAGGCAACTAAAGAGCTCAGAGAATCATTTGGGGGAGAACTTGGGGGAGGGTGTCCCTGCCCCCCCTTTACCTGGATTCCTTTCTTTTCTTTTCTTTCCTTTTCTTTTCTTTCTTTTCTTTTCTTTTCTTTTCTCTTCTTTTCTTTCCTTTTCTCTACTTTTCCTTCCTTTTCTCTTCTTTTCCTTCCTTTTCTTTTTTCTTCTCTTTTTTCTTTTCTTTCTTCCTTTTCCCCTCCCTCCCTCCCTCCCTCCCTTCCTCCCTTCCTTCCTTCCTTCCTCCCTCCCTTCCTTCCTTCCTCCCTCCCTTCCTTCCTTCCTTCCTTCCTTTCTTCCTTCCTTCCTTCCTTCCTTCCTTCCTTCCTTCCTTCCTCCCTCCCTCCCTCCCTCCCTCCCTCCCTTCCTTCCTTCCTTCCTCCCTCCCTCCCTCCCTTCCTTCCTTCCTTCCTTCCTTCCTTCCTTCCTTCCTTCCTTCCTTCCTTACTTCCTTCCATCTAAATAAGTTTCACTTTATTTTCAGAGCAAAGTTGTTCAATGGAACAATTCAGACTCATAAAATCTGAATTTTTTTTGAAGCATAAAAAGGTCTCTTTCATGTTGGTCCTAGATGATACACTTAGAGAAATTTCTCCCAAGAAAATAAATACAAGAGTGTTTTTATGAGATATAGCTAGCTATAATTTTATTCCCCTAAAGGATTCTTTTTCTATCATCATTTTCTTCACTGAGGGTTTTTAAAAGCCAGAACGCCCATGTCTCTTCAACTCGCTCCCCTCAGGAGGTTTCCTGGCAGAGGTGGAAGCAGCCTGCAGGAAATGAACTTCTCAGGAAATAATGACTTAGTCTAGGATCATTCACACCTCCTGGTATGGGGGATTTTGTGTGTGTGTGTGTGTGTGTGTGTGTGTGTGTGTGTGTGTGCAAGCGTTACTTTTTCATACTTCAGGCTGGTGTGAAATACCCCAGGTGAAAGGGGCCAACACTTGGCTGGAGAGATAGTGCAGGAGGTAAAACACTTGTTTTGCATAAGGTGTACCCGGGTTCGGTCCTCAGCACCACCTATGGTACTCTGAGCTCTGCTGTGAGTGATCCCTGAGAACAGAAGCAGGAGAAAGCCTCCCTCCCCACAAAAAGGTCCAACCCTGAGAAGCGAGAGGCTGTTTCCCACTGCAGGGTCATAGGGAAACAAGACAGAATACTCAAGTCTCCCTCAACTGATTCTGCAGGTGTCTAGGAGGGGGACTGAGCATATGGTCAGAGTCTGAGATAAATATATATGTGTGTATTGTTGTTATATATATAATAGGTACATACAATAGTGTATATACAATATATATACACATAAATATTTTGTTGTCTTGTTTTGTTTGTTTTTGCGATCACTCAGCGCGATGCTCAGGGGTTACTCCTGGCTCTGCACTCAGGAATCACTTCGGTGGTGCTCGGGGGGCCCTCTGGGGTTCTGGGGATCAAAGGCTGGTCAGCCACAGGCAAGGCCAGAGCCCTACCCTCTGTACTACCTCTGCAGCCCCAGAGTCTGCTCTATTTAAGTGGCTGGGGCTCTCAGCAGGAAGAGTGTTTCTTAGATAGTACCCATTTTACAGGAAAGAACTTCACGCAAAACTTCAGGCTTGCACAGGCTCATAGCAGCCACACCCACATGCAACCACTACCCAAAAGAATTTCCGTGAAAATTCACAGGCAAAATGCCTTGGACACGCACAAGATGCTGCTTAGGAGTAAACACAATCTTGCTCTTGCTTGTTTTTCTATCCCTCCCCCACCCCGACCCCTACACACACAGGGTCTGACACATCATCAAGATTTCACAGTCTTTTTTTTTCTTTTTGGGTCACACCTGGCCATGCACAGGGGTTTCTCCTGGCTCTGCATTCAGGAATCACTCCTGGCGATGCTCGGGGACCATATGAGATGCTGGGAATCGAACCCTGGTCGGCCTCGTGCAAGGCAAACGCCCTACCTGCTGTGCTATTGCTCCAGTCCCGCTTTAACAATCATTTTTTTTAATTTATTTATTTTTAATTAGAGAATCACCGTGAGGGTACAGTTACAGATTTATACACTTTTGTGCTTATACTTCCCTCATACAAAGTTCGGGAACCCATCCCTTCACCAGTGCCCATTCTCCACCACCCGTAAACCCAGCGTCCCTCCCACCCTCCCCAATACCATCTCCCCCCCACCCCACCCTGCCACTGTGGCAAGGCATTCCCTTCTGTTCTCTCTCTCTAATTAGCTGTTGTGGTTTGCAATAAAGGTGTTGAGTGGCCACTGTGCTCAGTCTCTAGCCCTCATTCAGCCCGCAACTCCCTTCCCCCACATGGCCTTCGACTACAATGTAGTTGGTGATCGCTTCTCTGAGTTGACCTTTCCCCGGAAGGTGAGGCCAGCCTCGAAGCCATGGAGTCAACCTCCTGGTACTTATTTCTACAGTTCTTGGGTGTTAGTCTCCCACTCTGTTATTCTATATACCATAGATGAGTGCAATCTTTCTATGTCTGTCTCTCTCTTTCTGACTCATTTCACTCAGCATGAAACTTTTCATGCCCATCCACTTAACTACAAAATTCTTGACCTCCTTTTTTCTAACAGCTGCATAGTATTCCATTGTATAGATGTACCAAAGTTTCCTCAACCAGTCATCCGTTCTGGGGCATTCGGGTTTTTTCCAGATTCTGGCTATTGTAAACAGTGCTGCGATGAACATACATGTGCAGATGTTGTTTCGATTGTACTTTTTTGCCTCTCTGGGATATATTCCCAGCAGTGGTATTGCTGGGTCAAATGGGAATTCAATATCTAATTTTTTGAGAGTCGTCCAAATTGTTTTCCAGAAGGGCTGAACCAGTCGGCATTCCCACCAGCAGTGAAGAAGGGTCCCTTTCTCCCCACATCCTCTCCAACAGCGGTTGCTTTTGTTCTTTTGGATGTGTGCTAGTCTCTGTGGTGTGAGGTGGTATCTCATGGTTGTTTTGATCTGCATTTCTCTGATGATTAGTGATGCAGAGCACTTTTTCAAATGGATTAAAGACCTCAACATTATACCACAAACCATAAGGTACATTGAAGACAAGGTCGGCGAAACCCTCCACGATATTGAAGATAAAGGTATCTTCAAAGGTGACACGGAACTAAGCAATCTAGTAAAAACAGAGATCAACAAATGGGACTACATTAAACTAAAAAGCTTCTGCACCGCAAGAGATACATTGACCAGAATCCAAAGACTATCCACAGAATGGGAAAGGATATTTACACAATACCCATCAGATAAGGGGTTGATATCAATGGTATATAAAGCACTGGTTGAACTCTACAAGAAGAAAACATCCAACCCCATCAAAAAATGGGGCGAAGAAATGAACAGAAACTTTACCAAGGAAGAAATCATTTTTTTTAAGTGGCTAAATGAGTAACTTGGAAAGGTGTGTGGGGAATGAGATCAAGCTGAAACTCTAGATCCCGACCCCACACCAGGATGAAGCCAGCGTGGGAAACGCACGATCAAAGGCCACAGGTGGGAAGCCGGTTGACCATCCCAGTTAAGAAACTTGGACCTTGGAGCTCCCAAGGTCAGGGATGCGGGGGGAAACATCAGCGTCCAGCATCGCAGGAATGCAGTTTTATGGAGGCGTTGTTTTTGTTTGGGGACCACGCCTAGCCGTTCTTAAGGGACCATGAGGTGCCAGGGCTCACACGCTGTTCAACCTGCAAAGCGTGCACTCCAGCCCCCTGAGCTATCCCCCGGCCCTGCCAGCAGATGATTTGGGTGCAAGCAACAGAAACGCGCATTCCAACTGGCATAAACAATTTGTGAACGTGTAGATTCCCAGGGCTGGAAGCGCAGAGGTAGGAGACTTCGGGTCGCTTATTAAAGAGCTTGAGGCTGGCGTCACTCATAGTAGTCAGCAGTCACTGGCTGACAAGTGTCCTAATTCACATCTGGCAACTGGCTGAACACCTCTTTGGAGGAAGAGTTTAGCTTTAGGACGACCGAACAGCATAAACCAAACCTCCAGGCCAGGCAAACGTCAGGCTCTGGGGGACTTAGTTTGCTCTGATGCCATTGGTACCCAGCCTGCGGAAGGTTACTCTTTGAACCGGAGGCTGCCCGGTTGCGGGGAGGCAACCCAAGCAGCCAATGGGCGATGAGCTCTGGGGAGGCGCCTCCCCCGCCCCTCCTCCCTCCTGTGTGCTGGTCAGCACCATCCATCAGCCCAGAACAGTGGCGCTGGGGACATTCATCACTTCTCGGTATTCCTTCTGTTGTTGAAGCGCTTGCGCAGGCTCAATAGTTGATCCAGCACTTTCCTGCCCCTCTCCGCCCCCAGCCCCTCCGAGGAGAGGCCCCTTCGCCCCCCAAGGAAGCTGGGTTTTGTAAAGGTCTCCTGTTTCTTCAGAGCCTCTCTTTACAGTCTGGGGGACAGGTGGGGGAGGCACTGGCCTTTTCTCTTACAGATGACGGACAGTGTGGTAGACAAGTGAGCCCAGCTGAGGTTCCCTGCCAGCCCTGACTCCTGCCTCAACCCAACCCCGGGCTTCCCAGGGCTCTTGGCTGGGTGCAGTCACTTGAGCTTGGGGAGCAGAGCAGCCCACGCGCGCTCACCACTCGGGACAGAGGGAGAAATGCTTAGTGGGGTGACCAGCCCAGAGGCAGGACGGGGCGCTTGCAAGGTGACAAGGTGTGTTTATTTTTATGATCCGCTTTGGCTTTGGTGTCCACCCAGAGATCTCAGGACCCACTAAGTCCTGTTCTGTGTATGTCCACATCCCGGGTCCTGTCCTGGGGCCCTTTCCAGGGGCCAGAGCTGAAGTTCACACATGGAATGACACCCCTGGGTCACTGTCTGCATTCAACAAAGGCGGTTCGGGAGCTGCTGGACAATGCACAGACGTGGGCAGAGCTATGGGTGGGTGGGAGGGCAGCGTCGTGGCCGGGGAGTTTTCCTGCTTCACACTCTGAGCTGCTGGCAAACGGGTTACTGGTGGCTTGTGGGGTGGCAAAGAGCAAAGATGTCCCAGATGGCCCAGGAAAGGAACTGCCATGTGTGGAGCAGGACTGCGAGGGGAGGAATGGGAAGGAGGCAGCCCAGGAGAAAGCCACAGTGACACTCACATCGGACTACACTCACCCTCACTCTCTCTCTCTCTCTCTCTCTCTCTCTCTCTCTCACACACACACACACACACACACACACACACACACACACCCTCACCCATACACACACTCATACACACACCCCCTCACCCATACACATACTCATACACACACACCCTCACCCATACACACACTTATACATACACACACCCTCACTCACACACACTCATACACACACCCTCACCCATACACACACTCATACACACACACCCCCTCACTCATACACCCTCATTCATACAGACACACACCTTCACTCATATAGTCATACATACACACCCTCACTCACCCTCACTCATACACCCTCACACATGTGAGCTCTCACTCAAACACACCTCTACACTCCCTCATTCATACACACTCACAGCTTCATTCGTACACACTCACACACATGAACTCTCACTCAAACACACCTCCACACACCCTCACTCATACACACTCACACATACCCTCACTCATACACACACAGCCTCACTCACACACACTCACTCACACATACAGACTCTCATTCATACATTCCACACACCCTCACTCACATAGACTCACACAGCCTCACTCATAACACTCACACACATGCACTCTCATACACACTCACACACACATTGTCAGTCATATACCTACACTCTCAATCATACACAAAACACACCCTCTCATACACACTCACACACACCCTCACTCATACATACTTACACACACTATCACTCATACATGCAATTCAAAACCATCACACACACTCACTCATACACATACACTCACACATACACAAGCTCAGTCACACATACACACATCCTCACTCATCACACTCACACATATCTCACATACACTCACACACTGTCACACACTCTCACTAACATACTCACATGATCTCACACATATTCACACACTCCTACCCATATACATAGTCACACACACACACACACACACACACACACACACACACTGCAATGTGTTACCAGGAAGCATTTGAAGCACTTTTTGCAGAAAGATGCCACCAAGGAAACAGGGGCTGTTGGTGTCCCCTTTTTCTCCAGAGTTGGGGCACAGAGCACTTTACTGAGATTGAGTGGGGGAGATGCAGCTAAAGGGTGATAATGAGAAAATTGGAGAGGGCAAAATAAAACACAGCTGCTCCAGGGTGTAATCAGCAGGAGAGGGAGGGGAGGGGTTGGGAGAGAGGAGGAGGCAGAGCCGGAGGAGGGATGCTGAGTAAGAGGGAGGGAGAGAGGAGAGAAGATAGACAGGAGAGAGGGGAAGGGAAGAGATACTGAGAGAGGGGGAGAGGCAGAGACAGGAAGCAAGAGACACAAGCAGGGCCGAGAGGGGAGAGGGGTGAGGAAACGGGGCAGAGAGGAGAGCAGAGAGGAGGCAGGAAGGGGAGGGGAGCCAGCATTAGAGAGGCCGCCCATGGCAATGGTGTGGGGACGGCTAGGATGACCGAGTTCCTCTGGGCAGAGCCCTGTCTTGCTTCCCAGCGCCCCAAGGAAGGGGGTGGGGTCCCACCATCTGTGCTCCGAGCCACACAGCACGGTGGCTTTCCCTCCCGCCTCTCCTGGATTACGCTGTATTGATCGCTCAGCCCTTGCACAGCCTTGGGCTCTGCTCAGGCTCCAGCCCCAGGGGCTCCGGGCTGTGCCCCAGCACCCGGGCCCCACCGCGCTGTGCCCCAGTGGGTGCACTCCTGCTGGCCCAGCCCGGGGCATCCCTGGGGCCAGAGACCCTGTCTCTGTGGTGCACCCAGGCCCAGCCAGATGCGGGCTCTCAGGCCAAGGTTCACACACGCCTGGGCCTCACTGCTGCCCCCCGCCACCCCCCCTCCCCATCTGCCGGCAGCACACCTGGGCAGTGGTTTCTCACCATAGGCGTCTCAGAGAGCCTCGCCTTTCTGAGTCACCCTGGGGCCCGAGGGGGCCCTTCTCAGGGGACCCTTGTTCTATCCATGGCTTCCACAAGGGCTCCAATGGCTTGACCCCCTGTCCTGGTATTTGGGGGAGTGGATGACCCCTGGGTGCCCCTTTAGCCAGGCCAACTTTTCTGCGTGCTGGCTGCTGGCTGCAGGCCTTTCCAGAGCAGAACCCATGGGATCTTCTCTTCCCGCTCCTGTGTGTTGTTTTGGTTTCATTCAAGGGCCACACCTGGCAGTGCTCAAGGCATACTCTTGGACCTGTGCTCAGGGATCACTCCCAGTGGCCTCAGGGGACCATATGGGATGCTGGGGATCGAACTCAGGTTTGCTGCGTACAAGGCAAACACCCTCCCTACTCTACTATCGCTCTGGCCCCATCTGCTCCCATCTTTAATCTTGGCACCAGGCACTCTATTGCAAGCATCCCTTTTTTTAAAAAAAAAAATTATTCTTTTATTGAATCACCATGTGGAAAGTTACAAAACTTTCAGGTTTAAGTCCCAGTTATACAATGCTTGAACACCCATCCCTTCACCAGTGCACATATTCCACCACCAAGAACCACAGTAAACCTGTCCCCCCACCCCCTACCTCCCCAGCCCCCCACCCTGCCTATGTAACTGATAAATTTCACTTTTCTTTCACTTTACTTTGATTACACTCAATATTTCAACAAAAAAAACCTCACTATTATTATTTGGAGTTTCTCCCCCCTGAAGTCGGACCTGCTGAAAAGGAAGCATTTGATAATTTGTTTTCCATTGCTGAGAATGAAGAGATATGAGGTCAAGCGGCCGCACTAGCAGCCGCACGATTTTGGTATTTTAGTAACTAAATCCAGATAAATATCTGCCGGAAATTGCATCATTGCAAGCTTGTACCTCTCAGCTACTTTATATTGCACATAGCAAGCATCCCTTTTAAAGCTGCGTTGTCTTTATAAAGAAGCCACCGAGGGTTAAAGGGGCAAAGCCAGGTGGTGACCCTCACCCCCACCTGACCGAACAGAGAGAAACCTGCGCTGTTGCAAATCCTCTGCACTTGATGTGTTGCTGGAGGGGACAGTGTGGGGGGCTTGGGCTGTCCACCCCAGGGCTCCAGCCCTCTGTGGTTAGTTCCAGTGCCAGCCCCAGAGCCAGTGTCCGGCTGTGAGGAGATGAGAGCCTGAGGAATTCTGGGCTTTGCGCTGAAAACCTGTCAGCCTTCCGGAGACATAAAGCCTGAGACGGGGGCTTCCTGCAGAGAGGGCAGAAGTGCCGAGCAGTGGGAGAGCGAGGGACTGGAGGCAGGGAGAGAGCCCGGGGCCAGGATTTGAGAAGCAGCAGAAGCAGACTAGACTTGTGGAGTCCGAGGAAAGCAGTCTTGGGGAGAGAACCCAGGGCTGAGGGTGCGAGTTCTCTGGGTTGGATCCTGCGCCCACGTGGACCCCTGAGCACCAAGGGTGCAATCGGGGAGGTCCCGAGTCGTGTCACTGAACTGCTTGGCTGGTTGCTTGAGAATGGCTGGGACTGAGCCTCGAGTCCCCCAGGACCATTTAGAGGACCCCCCAATAAGAAAAATGACCTTGTTAGCCAGCATGCAGGGTGGGGGACACAGCATGGAAACCCATGGGCAGGTCCCAGGGAGGTTTGGGGCCTGGCTCGCTCGGGGGCAAAGTGACAAGCTCCTTCCGAGGGAAATGGTGGGAGAAGCCCGTGGTGAGGGGGAAGCCTCCAGAACATCAGGACAGCATGAGTTATTCTGCAGAGCTGGTTTTTTTTTTTTTTTTGCTTTCAAAGTGTTTTTCTTTTTTTTTTAATACTTTTTTATTAATGAACTACCATGCAAGTACAGTTACAGATTTACATATTTTCATGCTTGTGTTTCAGTCATACAATGCTCCAGTACCCATCCCTCCACCAGTGCCCATTCTCCTCCACTGATGACCCCAGCATCGCTCCCACCCCTCAACCCAATCCCCACCATCCCACCCCACCTTTGTGGCAGGGCATTCCCTTTAGTTCTCTCTCTCCTTTTGGGTGTTGTGGTTTGCAATGGAGGTACTGGGTGGACATCGTGTTCAATCTATAGGTTGCTTTCAGCACGCCTTGCAGAGCTGGTCTTTCACCCCATCTGCACCTTGTCATTTCATGCCTAGCAAGGGCTTCAACTTCCTTGCCTCATTCGGTGGCCAGAAAATTTTCAGCAGCTTGTGACAAGATCTCATGGTATAAAAAAGTCCAATGGCACGATAGAGAAGCTACTTGGACTACCTACCTCCATGTCTTATGTTTTCCAGTGAGAAATGCTGCTGTGGCTTACGCTTTTCCTTCCCCTGCCCACCCCCCTGCACGAAGTCCTTGTGAGATCCCCTTTAATAGTGAGACCTTGGTAAAGTCGTTTATGCTATGAGTCTTATACACTGACTCTGCTGTTCTCTCTGCAGCAATATTTCTTTTCTTTCTTTCTTTCTTTCTTTCTTTCTTTCTTTCTTTCTTTCTTTCTTTCTTTCTTTCTTTCTTTCTTTCTTTCTTTCTTTCTTTCTTTCTTTCTTTCTTTCTTTCTTTCTTTCTTTCTTTCTTTCTTTCTTTCTTTCTTTCTTTCTTTCTTTCTGTGTGTTTGAAGATTGTTGTATTTCATCCCAGAGCCATTAAGCCCTTGTAGAAGAGATACAAACATGTTTGTTAAACCCAATCAAATGCTGTGTGCTACTCTTGGTACAACAGTGGTGTAGAGAATGAGATGTCGCTCCAGGTGTTCTAAAATCTAGAACAGAGTCATACAGCAGATTCACTCATGGGTGAGGCCTATGTCGCTCTCTGCTGGGAGCTTTATTTCTGAGTCTCTGGATCATGGCTGTTGGTGAGATTAGATGGCACCAGGGGCAGTTTGTGGATGTGATTGCCAAGTTACTGGTAAACTTGGGAGATGGGGGGAAGGAGGCCCACTCCCGATCTGAGTGAGCTTAGAGATTTCAGTCATGGATCCCACATACTTGTTTTTTTTTTTCCTGCAGAATTCCTCATGAGTGAGACTTGTCTGAGCCTGTGGAGAGTGGCCGTGAGCATGGCAGCAACTGGGTTCTGGGGGTTTTCGGCTGCCAGGGCTCTGTTGGGGCAGGGAGGGAAACTCAACCTGCCCCCTCTGAGTTGCCTCAGTGAAGACAGCCTGGCATGGGGTCAGAACCTGCAGTAAGATTTCTGATGACTGTTTTTAGGGACATCTTGGAAACCAGGCAGAGAAAGGACTCAGCTGGGAAGGTTTTTTATTGCTTCTTGGGACAGGGCTGGAAGGTTCAGGAAAGGCTCCATTAAGAAGGCATCACCCAAGAAGCATTTTTGAGAGGTGATAGGAGTTTCTTGGGTAGACAGGAAACACAAAGGGTGTTACAGACAGAGGGAGAGGCAGATGATTGGTGTTGAGGGTAAAGTGACAGGGACAGTGAGACAAGAACCAGGGAGTGAGTGAACTTCAGAGATAAAAAGCCCCTGTTAAGGGGACTGTGCCAAAGATTTGAGCATTTTCTTGGGGAGAGAGAGGGAGCATTTATGCAGAGAGGATCTGAGCAGACCAGGGGGCAGGGCGAGCATGGGCTGGAGGGAAATCAGAGTGGAGATTTGAAGATATGGTCCACTTCTCTTAGCAACCACCTTGGGCTTTGTTGGACTTAACTCTCTCTAATCCTCTTCAAATGTAGTTTTATTGACTTAAAAATAAGCCCCCCAAACTTTTCGCTGCAAATTGGAAATTCACAAAACTCTGAAAGTTTTTCTTCTTTCCTTGACAAATAAAAGTTGCCTGTTCATACAACAATGTACACAGCAGTGTGGACATTGCTGCTCTGTGGATACATGTGGAGGGTGGGGAAGGATCAGTACAAACTATGTCACATTGTGAGCATCGCAGAGTTACATTTATTTTTATAGTGGGGTAGGGAATTTGCCTTGCACGTGTCCAACCCGGGTTTGATTCTTCTGTCCCTCTCAGAGAGCCCGGCAAGGTACCGAGAATATCCTGCCTGCACGGCAGAGCCTGGCAAGCTACCTGTGGTGTATTCAATATGCCAAAAATAGTAAAACAAGTCTCATAATGGAGACATTACTGGTGCCCGCTCGAGCAAATTGATGAACAATGGGATGGCAGTGATACAGTGCTACAGTGGGATATTTGAAGTTTATTTCTTTAGAAAATTTCAAGTCATTTACTATAGTTATATTTACTATAGTTTATGTTGTACACTAGAACTCTACATATACAAATACCCATATACATGCACCCCAATACCTATAAGCATATATGTACATGTATAGTATAACTGTATTGTATTACATCTCAAGGGCTTATTAAGCATCATTAAGATTTTAATCTCCTGACCAATACCTCCTCATCCTTGCTCACTTCCCAGCAATCACCGGTCCACTCTCAGCTTCTGTGAGTTTGGCTTCCTTATATCCACACGGAATACTGGACAGTATTTCACTATGTCCTCTGTGACCCCTTCCCAAACCTGTTTCCTTCCTGCAACCCTCTATTCTACCAGTTTACCTTCTAGCTCACGTTGTGGCTCTCTGTATATGTGATTTTCACTTGTGACCCGCTTAAAATATTCTGGAGTCCTACAGGAGGCTGTATGGCCTCTGGTTGAGAAATGTCTCCCCAGGTTCATTCAATTTTTCACAATTAGCAGGATTTCTTTTAAGGGCCAAATTATATTTTATTGTTTCTCGCTCACATACACACATATATATCTGTATCTCTCTCTACATATATATATATATATTCTTACATTGCACTTTTTATTTGGGAATTGTTATTCAATGAACATGGGGCACAAATAATTTTGGAGTTTGTGTTTTCATTGCCTTGGGATAAATACTAGAAGTGTACTTGTGGGTTCATATTTTAGCTATAGTTTGACTTTTATTTTTTTGCTTTTTGGGTCACACCCGGTGATGCTCAGGGGTTACTCCTGGCTCTGCACTCAGGAATCACCCCTGGCAGTACTCAGAGGACCATATGGGATGCTGGGATTCGAACCAGGGTTGGCCGTGTGCAAGGCAAATGCCCTACCCGCTGTGCTATCGCTCCAGTCCCTATAGCTTGACTTTTAAGAAACTCTTGTACCCTTTCCCAGGATAACTGCAACAGCTACTTTTAACAGCTACTTTGCAACAGCACACAGTTTCCTTTTCTTTACGATCTCACTAACACTTGTTGTATTTTGTACGTTTCATTTATTCATTCTAATAGATATGAGGTGATATCTCATTGTATATTGGTTGACATTTCCCTAAGGACGACTCACACTGAATACCTATTCGTGTTGTTTTCTTTTGATAAATGTCTGGTTAAATCCTGTGTCCATAGGTGCCTGCCACAGAGGCAGGGGGTGGGAGGGGTAGGGGTGGCGGGAGGGATACTGGGAACATTGGTGGTGGAAAGTGTGCACTGGTGGAGGTATGGGTGTATGATCATTGTACAACTGAAACTCAATCATGAGAGTCTGCAACTGTATCTCACAGTGATTCATTTAAAAAAATGAAAAAGAGAACTAAGGAAAAAAATCATGTGTTCTTATTTATTTAATATTTTTATGGTGCCGGAAATTAAGCTGAGGCATTATCCATGTGAGGCATAACACATACGGGGCATATACTCTACCAGTGAGCAAGATTACTACCCCCTGTACATATTTTAATCAGATACATTACTTCCTTCCTAATATGCTTTGAATTATAATTCCTTCTCCAATTTATGGCAAATGTATTTTTACCATTCTATAGTTTATCTACTCACTCTGTTGATGGTCCCCTTTGGTGTGATCCCTCACACTTTATATTTTTTGTTTGTCTGGTTATTTTTTTTTTTGAGAAAGAGGTGTTCAGGGCTTACTCTGTGCTCAGGGGACTGTATGAATTGAACCCAGGTTATCCATGTGCAAGGCAAGTGCCTTACCTCTTGTGTTATCACTCGACTCCATGAAGCTTTCTAGTTTGATGCAATTTTATTGGTCTCATGTTTTTTTTTTTTGAAGTCAGATTCAGAAATTGTTGCCCACACCCCTGTTCAGTCTTTCCCCTTATGTTAATCCACCAAATCCATGAACAGGGAATGTGTTTTTATTTCCCCAGGCTCTCTTATTCACCATTTCTTTTGTAGGATTCTTTATATAGGCCTTTCACCTCTTTTGTTAAGCTGATTCCTAGGTGCTTGGAATCTTTTGGTGTGTTTTCGAGCCACACCTGTAGTGCACAGGGCTTATTCCTGACTCTTTGCTCAGGGATTATTCCAAGTGGGGCTTCAGGACCACACGTTGTACTTCAGATCAAACCTGGGTCAGCCACATGCAAGGCTATCATCCTACCTGCTGTACAATCATTCCAGCCTACTAGATACTTGATTTTCTGAGGCACAATTGTGAATGTGGTTGATTCATTTTAAGTTTCTCTCTTATATTTCATTATTTCCATATAGAAAAGCTATGTATTTTTTTGTTGATTTTGTAGCCTGCCACTTTGCTATACAAGTGTATTTTTTCTAGGAGCATTTTAGTAGAGTCTTTAGGATTTTCTTAGTATAGTATCATATCATCTGCAAATAGAGAAATCTTGACTTCTTTTCTTATCTGTATGCCCTCAATATCTTAGTGTTTTTAAGCTCACATTTCCCTCTGGTTCTGATGTAGACATACATTTGGAGCCCAGGGTGTGTAATTCCAAATGTCAATAAAAAGAATCAGATTAGCTGTCCAGAATGTCCAGGAAATCTTAAAAATTCATTTCTGGGATTATATTAAAATATTTAATGTGCTTTGTGGTGTTAAGAAACTGAATGCTTTTAAAGCTTCTTACATGAATCTGATGCCCCAAATGGTTTGGAAATAATGGGTCAGATACATAAAAGTAGAACATAAAATATCACGGGGGTTGCTACAAGTATTAAGTCTTATGAGAACCTTCATTTATGAGTATAATTTTTGAGTCCCTATCAGGAGAGCTTAACTCTATGGATCAATCCTCTGACATGCAGATAGAGATAGGGAACAGACGCCGACTAGATTTATTGCCCAACATCTCCTGCCTAGGGACTTCCCACCTCTACATGATTCTTGTGTTATTCCACCACTTGACTTCAGTGGATTTGTTCAAGGAGAATGCTGGTACATCATCTGGCACAATGAACCTCACCTTTAAGATTCTTGGATTTATGACTGAATAGGTTTGGCCACTCTCACCCCTCTAGCTTTAATAAGATACAAAATGCTTTTTGTTCTTGTTATGGGGAGAAACTGGGTCTGTGGGGTGGACTTTAAGTGATATCTAATAGGAGCAGAGATCAGAGAGAGCTAGTAGTTTTGATGTTGTCATGTTCCTGGTATCAATTACTTCTGAATCTCAGGTGAATCTGGGCCCTTTTAGGGTCTTGATTGTTCCATTTTTCTGCCAGTGTCTCCCATTTCATGTTGAGTTGGTCTCATCTCTATAATTCATAGATAAAACATAGCCCTGACTATTATCACCACAATATTAGAATAGATTTTAATGAAAAAACAACTGGATCTACTGTCCTTGGGTGTCAGTTTTATGTGATATTGTTCTATACTCCACAAATGAGTGCAGTCCTTCTATATTTGTCCCTCTCTTTCTGGCTCATTTCACTTAGCATGATACTCTCCATGTTTATCCATTTATAAGCAAATTTCATGACTTCATCTCTCCCAACAGCTGCATAGTATTCCATTGTGTACATGTACCAAAGTTTCTTTAACCAGTCATCTGTTCTAGGGCACTTTGGTATTTCCAGATTTTGGCTATTGTGAACAGTGCTGCAGGGCCAGGAGGATTGCCCCATATCTGGAAGCCTGCTTTGTGAGTGGAGGGGAGAAGGCAGATGGAATGGAGAAGGGATCACTAAGGAAATGATGGCTGGAGGAATCAGTCGGGATGGGAGATGCATGCCGAAAGTAGATAATGGACCAAACATAATGACCTCTCAGTGTCTGTGTTGAAAGCTATAATGCCCAAAAGTAGAGAGAGATTATGGGAGTATTATCTGCCATGGAGTCAGGGGGAGGATGGGAAATGGGATATTGGTGGTGGGACATGTGCACTACTGGAGGGATGGGTGCTTGATCATTGTGTGATTTTAACCCAAACATGATAGCTTGTTACTATCTCACAGTGATTCAATAAATTTAAATTAAAAAAATTTAAAAAATAAAGTAAATATTATTGAACACACAAAAAAGAAAAAACAACTGGAAATAAAAAATTACAAAATCAGAATTTTAACTGTTGTTGCAAAATGAACCTTAACAAGAGCCAGAGGAATAGCATGGGGATTAAGGCACTTACTTGCCTTTTATGTGGGTGACTTTGGTTAAATCAACAATATCTCCTTTGAGCACAGATCTTGGAGAAGGTCCTGAGCACCTTTAGGTATGTCTCCAATCTACTTCCAATTAAAACAAATCTACTAGGCATTGTACTTTAGTGATGAAGAGATAATACAAAAGGTAAGGCATTTGTCTTGCATACAGTTGACCCGGTTCATGCCCCATTATGACATATGGTTTCCTGAATACTTCCAGGAGTGATCTCTAAGCATAGATCCAGGAGTAAAACTTGAGCATAGTTGGGTGTGGCCTAAAAGCTAAAAACAGACTAAATGAAAAACAAAATATTACCCAGAAACCTCAGCAGATCTCCTGGAACTTGGATGTTGTTCTCCAAAAAAAGAACTAAAAAACATCTTGTTCTGAGGATGCTGGTTCAGACACATACCTCTCAGTCAGTGTGATGAGCTCCTACATCACCTGCCCACCCCTGCTTTAAAAATACTCTCATACCATGCATCATACTTCTGTTTTTAAGCTTTACTGCACTCAAGATGTGTGTGTGCATGCATGCACGTGGATGGACACACACACAAACACACACACACACACACGCTTGACTTTACACTTAGATGTTGTATAAGACTTTGCCTCAGAAATATTTCCTCCCAGGTAGTTTTCCTCAGAATGACCTTGGGTGTGTCAAATCTTTGGTAAGAGCTGAGTGGGTTAACTTGAGATGCAATATTAAGTGAGAGCAAATGGTGCGATGAAGCTAGCTTGTGCCAGCTCACACAGCTGATTCTGATTGTACACATTTTCCATCTTTGTGTTCAGTGACATCTTGTGGGTGGCTTGAATTCAGTCATGGTGGGAGAATTATTTGCATCATGCAAATGTATAGCTTGGCAACTCATGTTTCTTCCCCTGGAGAAAGTGTTTCAAGTGTATTAAACATTTACCAGTGTATTACTATCTATAGCCCCAAGGTTTTGACAGTGCTCTCTTATCATTAAAAAGGAGAATTATGTATGTGTAAGATTTATAATGTGTAGTGATTTGTTTTGTGATTCCCCCCCCCTTCAATAACCAAAATAATGAAGTGTGTTGTGAATGATCCTGCATGTTTCACTCAGGCACGACCTTACCTGGTGTTGCTAAAATCAGCACCACGGACAGCGATAAATGTCCATAGAGTTGCCAGGAACGGAAGAAACAAAAATATCTCAAATTTAAATTACTGAACTTGACAGTAACTTGAAAATTAAAAGACAGCGAGAAGCCTAGGATGAAAGAAATAATAAGTAACAATAGTTACTACATCCTATATTCAAGTATAAAATCAGAGCTTATAAAAATATAGCTGGGGGGTGTTGAAACAATAGTACAGTGGGTAGGTCACTCACTTTGCAAATAGCTGACATGAGTTCTATTGCTGGCATCCCATATGGTCTCCTGAGCACTGCCAGGAGTAATTTTTGAGGGCAGAGCCAAGAGTAACCCCCTGAGCATCACTGGTTGTGCCCCTCCCAAAAAAACCCTCCAAAAATCATTGAATGTAAGGAATGTAAGGAGAGAGAGGGAGAGAGAGAGAGAGAGAGAGAGAGAGCATAGATCCCTACAACAATCCATAAAGGCAATAAAGAATTGGATAAAAAATGAATACTTCATTGAAAATTTCATCACAAATAAAAATGGAGGTCAGGAAAGAGCTGAAACATGAGAAGTGGAAGTGTGGGCATAAAATAATTTAACTAGTAGTAGGTTACAGCTGGGTAGTCAGTATTTTAAGCAGATAGTATGTATGGTAAAGTGAATAGAATACTGAATAGCCTTGTGCTGAGTTAATCATTAACTTGTGGGATGACCTTGGTCAGATTCCTTAACCTCTCCAAACCTTTGTTTTCTCAGCAGCGAAATGGAGATGCTGAAATAAATGTTTACTAAAGCTTCCAATGGCTCTTTGAACAACTTTGTCCAAGCCATAAATTAGAGTAGGATCAAAAAAGTGGACTCCTTTGTCTTGAGTAAAAATTTAAATTAATTACACTTAAATTCTGGTTTCATTTTCATTGAGACAAGCAATTTTGATAATGTTATTAAAAACAAAAATTACAATTGTCCCAAAGAGACTAACTCACCTAATCCATGGTTATCTCCAACTGAAGTTTAATCAGATGAATTAAAGATGAGATACATTGTGATTGTCTATCTTCTCCTTAACACATAATAATAATCCATAAATCACTTCTTTTTTAACAGTAACTCAGAGTTGAGCATCACTTACATGTCAAATCTTAAAGTAGAAGATTAATCCAGACAAAAGAAAGGAAATTATTTTAAAAAAATCCCATCCCCTCAGATACACATTTAATGAGAAGTTCAGAATATATCTACAGAGAAATAGCCTTGGAACTGACAATACAGATTAATGGGCTATGAGTCAAGAAAATTGGTCAATTGTTTACCAAAATTTTAAAAAAAGAAACCGAATTTCAGAAAACCTCACCTGCATTTATATTATTGATTTCAAAAAAATTTCGGTAAGAATGGAACTATATTGAGTTCAACTCTTTCAAGATTTTTCACACTGCTGGTGAGTGATAAGTTAGAATCAAAAGCACGTTTTGTCAGCTTTGGAACATGTAGGCAGGTGATCCATTATGTGCCAATCAGCATCAAAATGTATCCAATGCTGTTCTGAAACATGAGTGGACATTTAAAGAACTTCTGTGAAGGAACCAAGGCATCATTTGCTACACAGATATTTACGAAAAGAGTTACTTCAATCCCTGCTAAATAGCAGAGGGATATATATTTGGAGACAGTAATCCCGCCTCTCTTGTTCTGGACAGTTGTTTCCTAGAAAAAGTCTTAGGAAATACAGTGTTTTCCTTAAGTGCTTTTATAATTTAAAGTTAATTGCCTTAGGACAACATGGAAATTAACATCATTGCCCATCTCTGGAGCCATTGTTCTCTATTCACCCCTGTTGGAGAAGCTGTATTCACTTGCCCTCGTGAGATTATGTTGGGACTAACTATTTAAGAACCACTAATAAGAAATGTTTTGCTTTAAACTTCTGTTTTGTTTGTTTGCCCTGAATTTTTAATCACTCTAAGACTTTACATTTATAAAGCATGAAAGAAGCCAAGGAAGATCATGGGTTCTGGTTGAGGGGGAGGAGGGAGTGTAAGTAACTACATGTCTTCTGAGGAAATTCAGTTTCTCTGAAATAGGTGCAAGGATTTGCATTCGATTAAAAAATTGTCTGCTCATCTCAGAGATGGCGGTGTTAAGATGCCATTCATTGAAGCCCTCAACAAAGGCTGAGGCTGCTGACTCCTGCATCCAGTGATCCAGAGCCTAGCCTGTGCCACCCTGGAGCACTCACAGATAAGGGGTGCTGATAAATAAACTAGCATCTAAACACCCACAAACCCAAAATGTCCCTCCAGAGGGTAACCCTTCTCATGCTCTCATCTCCTTACAAAGGTTCTGAAGATGCACAAGGCCAGAGGAAACTTTGGGGTAGCAAAGTTGTCACTGAGAAAACTACTTAAAAGATGTCATAGAGTGGGGCTGGAGGAGTAGTACAGTGGGTAGAACATGTACCTTACATGAGACAGACATGAGTTCCACTCCCAACACCAATGGTCCCCCAAATCCTGCCAGGAGTGATTCTTGAGCACAGAGCCAGTGTTAAATCCTAAGAACTGCCATGTGTGGCTCAAAATGGAAGAGTTGGCAGGGAGTTTGTATAATGATCAGAGAACTGGCTTGGAAAAGACGTTAGCTGATGTTTCCCACTTCTAAGATCTAACTCTTTTTATTTACCTTCCAGTCATATAGAACAACCCTCATAGCTTCTACTGAAAGGCAAAGAAGACCCCAATCGCAATCAAGAACCCCCTCTCAGAGGGAAGACTGGATTCAGCCAAGCTTTCTCTAGCACTCTGGGGAGTTTAGCACCAGATTTTTGATTGTTCCTTTCTTTTGTTTTCATTTTTCAGTTCCTTACTTTTCCCTCTGCCTCTGCTGGTCACTTCTACCAGTCTATAAAGGTAAAAGACACATAGCTTAGTTTTTCTGTATTGCCCAGTGCCACTTAGCAGAGTGGACTGCACCCAGGAGAGGCTTGGTCAACCCAAGCTCAGTACCTAAGCTTATTACCTTAGTACTTCTCACTGCCTATGCTGCTGAGACACAGATTCTAGTGAAAATAGTGCTGAAACAAAACCTCCTGCTTTTGACGCCTGTATCTCCTACCCCATGATCAGATCAGAACTTTCTTCTCCTGCAATTCTTCCACTGAACCTTTAGGATTGAGTTGATTCATAAACCACATGACGAAGTGAGAAGCCGGTCGGTGAAAAGCCTCTGAAAACTTTGCACAAGTTTATGGTGTTTCCATTGTTCCACGGGTAACTGGTGAAAATTAGCATATGACAATGAGTAATGGATAGTTTCTGACCATGGAATGTGGCTTTACAAAGGACTCTACTGAGAAGTTCCAGGAGGAAAGGACTGCAGGGAGGGGAAAAAAATAACAATATCTTTGTATGGGGACACCCCGGTTATGAGACCAATCTGGAGGAGTTTTTAGTGAAGGCAGAGCTGTGATTTAGAAGCTGTCACCAGGAGAAGACTCAATGCTGTCTGGAGCACCCCACACCTATTTTTAATAGGATGCAAACAGCCTTGTCAGGGAGCAGATGAGTTGGCTAGGCACCAAGCTGTCATATTCCAAGATGATTGCATTGATTTGTGTTTGCGTTCTCACTTTTGTTTCTAATGTGTGTGGAAAAATAACACGAAGTACATGTCCACCTCTGCCTTTTTTGCAAGGAAACCCGAAAAACTACAAGTTTCTGGCTATTTTTCCAGTCCTTTGTGTGACATGGTGTGGACGTGAGTGGGTGTGGGGGTTCTTCTGTGGACCTGTCGAATCAAGTAGTCCCAGAAGATACTGTTCGCCTTAGCTGCATCTGGGACATGGTCCTTGACATTTGACAACCAGCATGCATGGAGATAAAAGGAATAAAAGCCAACGTGGATGGCTCTTATACCCACTTCCAAGGTGAAAATGCACCTCTTGATGGGATTTCAAGCAACTGACTTGGCACCACGGAGCGTTGGGAGAAGAGACTGATGTGTTCCAGCTCTGGCACAGCACCACAAACCACCAATCATACTTAGGACTTGTCCTGATAAAGAGTACCTAAATGCATGCCCAGCCCCAGATCTTTGGAGGGTGGGGGAGAGCATCTGTGTGCCGCCTTCTAGACAAGTGAGCCACTGCTCAACACAAAGCTGTGGCCTGAGGATCTCTAGGTAGGATGATCCGATACTCAATCGTCTCAAGAAAGACCTTTGGGGAGAAAAAAAGGCTATTATTCATAAGAACAATTTTTCATAAGACAACAGGAGGCATAAGGAGGGCTTGCATGGAAGACCATGCAATCACCTTCTCTCTCTCTCTCTCTCTCTCTCTTTTTTTTTTTTTGCTTTTTGGGTCACACCCAGCAATGCACAGGGGTTACTCTTGGTTCTACACTCAGAAATTACTCCTGGTGGTGCTCAGGGGACCATATGGGATGCTGGGATTCAAACACGGGTTGGCCGCGTGCAAGGCAAATGCCCTACCCACTGTGCTATTGCTCCAGCCCCTGCAGTCACCGTCTCTTAAAGCAGAGTCTGAACGTAGTAGAGAAAGAGCACTGTGCCTGTTGGAAGCATCTTCTGGATTCTCCCTCCCTTTGCTTAGTTCTCTGTCCATCCGAATCATGGTGCTGAAGTCCATCCTTGCCTGGGACCGAGCCAGCTTGGCAGGAACAGGGCTTGACAAGCTCATAAAACTGGGTTTTCAGGCTGACAGCTTCCTTTCAGACAGATTGTCAACTGCTGCAAATATCCCTTCCTGCCCAAGCAATTGTGTCAGCACCTAAATGCTTTTCTTGTTGGTCTAAGTCCAAACTTCCTGTTCCCATTTAAAAACAAAATTCGAGTCTCTGCGAAGAAAAGGACCCAGTCAATAACGGTCTATGCCCACCACACTACATTTGCTTCAGGTCCTTAATGGGAATGTGCAGGCATGATTATTGATGGAATTGTAATCAGCTGTGTGCGAACGGCGGGGGGTTCAGCTTATTTCCATTTAACATCATTTCACACGCTCATTTCCATTTATTGACACAAGCCACATGCATGTCATTTTTTATGACCTCATAGTACTCCATCATACTGACACTCTCTAGTTTTACATCCTGTCCTCCAAAGACAAAATGTCCCAGTCCTTGTGACCAGATCATGGTGAACACTGGCTGGCAGGGAGCCCTCTGGCTCCCACAGGGGGATGGAGGAGAGACTCAGGTTCATCAGGAAATGACGTTTGTAGTTGCAGAATCAAAGTTTTGCAAGATAAGGGTTGATATGAACACTTACCTGTCTTCTGCCTTTGTAATCTTGGATCCTCTAAGCTTACAGACGCCAAGAGAGGCTACAACCCAGTAAATACAGGGACGAAGGAGCAACAAACTGTGGAAGGGTTGGGCAGCATCCGAGTGTTTCCAAGCAAGAAATGGGGTGTTGTAGTGATGTAGCATCAGAACATGCTTGCTAACGTCTCTAGTTTCTAGAAGTAGCCATTCAGGTGCTTTCTCCAAGCACCCAGCAGTTGAAGGTATAGAATCTTACTTTAAAAGTACAAGCCCTTGGGTTTGGAGTGATAGCACAGCGGGTAGGGCGTTTGCCTTGCACGTGGCTGACCCGGGTTCAATTCCCAGCATCTCATATGGTCTCCAAGCACCGCCAGGAGTGATTCCTGAATGCAGAGCCAGGAGAAAACCCTGTGCATGGCCAGATATGACCCAAAAGGCAAAAAAAAAAAAGTACAAGCCCTTAGAACAAGGCATAGCCAAGGGCCTAGGCGGAGAAATTTGCTTCCTTGGCAGGTAGTGCCCTGGCCTGAACAGGGCGATTGTTTGAGTAATGTAACCTGGGTTCTGGGGAAGAGCTATGCACAGTATGAGGGGTTGGATGATATTTGACTGTAACCTTCGGCCTTGAGCCTATGGCCGAGTTAGATTAATATCATTATTATTTTGTTGTTGGTTTTGTTGGTGCTTGATTTTGGCCATAGCTGGTGGTGCTCAGGCAATATTATATAGTGCTGAGAACTGAGCTGGGGCTGAAGAGACAGTCCAGGTTTACCCCCTGAGCAGTCTCTCCAGCCCCTCATCAGCATCTTTTATTGGGGTGAAAGTCTCGTCTTTGGAGAAGTGAAAGTAAGCTTATTGGGGAGGGATCAAGAAAGGAGCTTGATTTACTCTCCACAGCGTCATTATGCGTCAGCACCTGCTTGAAGTTCTTTAAGCACATGGACCCGCTTCATTCTCAACAGTTGTGTGAGGTAGGAACTATTATTATCCCCATTTTGTCAAAGGGAAAATGGGCCAGTGGGGAGGTACTTTACTTGCCAAAGTCGCCAAGTTAGCAGAGGGCGTATCTGGGGTGAGGACCCACATTGTTTGTGTGTAGGATCTAAGCTCCTGGTATAAGGAAATCCAGTCTTACCACACGAAGATGAGCTGGTCTCCCTCTGTCTGTGGCCCCTGCACCTCAGACCAGACCAGGTCATGTTCAGCCTCGGAGGAAGAACTCCAGACAGGGTGGGCTGTTTCTGAGTCTGCTGGGCTGAACAGCAGACAACGCCACTACAATGATTAACCCAATTTTGTCTCTGATTTTCTTTTCAATTCCTTCTCAATTTCCTTTCCATATAGATTCTCTCCCCCCCCCCCCCCCCACTGATGAAACCTGTCTCAGATTTGGGAGTGGGTGGGTAGATAGAGGAGTCTAAATTGATTTTGTACCTGGAGCTCTGACATGTCTGTAGGGAAAAATCCAGGGAGAGATTGTATTTTCAAATATGGTGGCAAATCCGGTTTCTATTCATTTTTCAGTCTGTCCATCTATCCACCCATCCATTCACTCATCCATCCAACCACCCATCCATCCATTATCTATCTTATATCTTCCATCCATTTGTCTATCATCTACGTATCCATCCTTTGTCTATCATCTACCTATTTATCACCTATCCATCTGTTATCTTTTTATCCTCTCTCCAACATCTATCTTTCTATCTCTGTCATCTAACACCTATCTTTTTTTAATCATCTATCATCTATCCCATCAGTCTTTCTATCTCTGCCACATATTTATCCATCACCTATCTATCTAAAATCTATCATCTACCTTTCCATTCATCCATCTCTCTAGCCACCTAACCAGTTTTGTAGGAGGTTGATAACATAGCACTGAAGGCCCGGCCTGGCACGTCACCCTCCACAGCCCTGTTTATGGCCATCATAAAACGTCTGTGGATAGTCCAACGGCTGATTTTCCAGGGCCTTTTTCTACTGTCTGAAGGATCAGAAGAAAATCTATCAGCTGAAGAAATTAAGCCATTTTTCTTCAGGGGAGAGAAATGGAGTAGCAGGTTTTCCACATTAAAATGCTACAGTGGATTCTGGATGAATGAAAAATTGGTCTGCATAGTAATGAGACTTGGGAGAGATTTGGCAGGTTCCTAACTGGCTCCTGGCAGGGGCCGAGGGTGGGACACTTGAGGGTCAGCCACAACAGGCAGGTTCAGTCTGAAGGCTTCTGTTTTGGGGAGGCTGCCCCCAGGAGCCCACCCTCTTTGTCTTCAGGTCATTCCTTTCTCCAGAAGACTTGCACAGCAGGTCCTTCCCGGGGTGGATTAGCTGCCGCCCCTCCACGTTTCTCCCTTTGCTCCCTCTGTTCTGAGACTGAGAGGTCTGGCCAAAGCCCCCTGACCCTCACAACTCACTCAGGCCCGGTTTGTTACAAAGAGGATTTCAGTCCCAAAGGAAGGTCATTAGGCCCACCTCAGGTGGTGAAGCCATACACCAGCAGGTCTGACGCGAGGACCACCCGGAAAGTGAATCAGGGCCCCTCAGGGCCCCTGCAGGGCCTAACCGGCAGCAGTATTGGGTCCGAGGGCAGACAGCAAGGTCAAGGGAAGTCACAAAGGCAAGAGAACCCATTTCGGGGTGTCAGCCCAGACCCCGCCTTGGCTGGGACCTACTTCCTGTGAGCCCCGTCTTGTCCTGCAGGCCCGCCTCAGCGGGGCCATTTCTCACCTGGCAGGGTGTGGGAGAAGAGTCTATTGCAGCTCCTCATCTTAGACCTACCCCAACTCTCACTTCCAGGACGGGGAGACCAGGGCACTTGCACTTGGATGCAACGCACACTTCGAGGGGGAGCTCAGGGGCTCACAGGGTTAGTTACAGGAGCACGGGGAGGTTTCACCCTCCTGCTCTTACACCAGGTGGGGCCATTTCCCTGCTATTTGTCCACCTGGTGGGAGCGGAGGGACCCTGAATCCCGGCTGCTCCCAAACCTCGCCCCACATTTCTCCTGCCATTTCCATCCTTTTGTGTCTCGTTTCAGCCGTGTTCTCCCCGAAGCTCTCCTCAAAGGCTGCCTGAGATGGGGGTTGAACTTGAGCCTGGACCAGTGTGGGGTGGAGGGGTCAGGATGACCTGGCATTGTCCGGTGGCATGAGGGGCAGACACAGATGTCCCCGTCTCTCGGAAGAGAGCATGCTGGGAGCTTCTCTAGACCCCAACTCCAGGACATTGTTGTCTGCTAATCCATTCATTTTTTTTTGGTGGGGATGAGGGGCTCCCAAGTAGGGTTCAGGTGTCCCGGGGTCCCTCCTGGTGATACACCACCACCCTGGACAGACGTGCAATGCGAGGAGGGCCTGGCGGTGCTGGGGATTGCCGGGATATGGACCATGCATGCGGGGCCGTGCAATGCGCCCGACTCTGGCTCACCCTGCTAATCTCACTAGGGCCTGCCTCCCGCTCGGGGGGAGGGGGCACAGAAGAACACCGGGGTTGCTTGCTCGGACCCCGCAGGGCCACGAGGGAACACGCCGTGCCTGGCCTGCACTGTCCTCCCTGCCAGACAGCCACAGACGCCTCTCGCTTCAGCTTTTCCAGCCTGCTGGCAGGCAGCCCTGGCCTGAATTTCTGCTGAGGTAGGTGGGCCCCTGGGGCCTGACCTCTGCCCCCTGTCCTTCGGCGGGGCCAGTTGTCAAGGAGATGACAGGATTGAATTCCGAGTTAAGGGAACCAATCTCGTCTGTCTCATTTGATCTTCACGCTCTTCCTCCTGCTTCCCCTTCCTCACTGCCCTGCCCTCCTCTGCCCCCCCTTCCCGCACCCCCGTACCTCCAAACACATGCGCGCGCAGATACACACACACACATACACACACACGATCTGGGAGAAGAAATGACAGTCAGTGAATTTCCTAGGTGGTGGCCCGAGCAGTATTGTATTAAGGGGAATTTGTAACCCTCTGTTGGTGTCTCTGTTGTGCAGGAACGACACCGTCCTGCCTACCAAGCATGCAGGCACACTCACCTGTAGTCACCCCATCGGAGGAAGGTTCTCTTCCTTCTGACTTCTTTTAATAAAGGGAAATTAACAGACCAGATCCCAGTTCACCACGGTCGGGCCTGCAGGTCTCCTGGCTGTCCTTGGGCAGGGAAGGTGCCCTTGTCAGCTGCAGAGCTGAGCTGGAGCTTCCATCCACACTTGGTAAGATGAGGCGAATGCCAGGGCCTGTGACGCTCAGCTGAAGGGCTGTGACAGCACCTGTGTAAATCAGCAAGAACTGCCAGCTGGGGAGCCCAGTGATATAGCACTGGGGCTGAGTGTGCCTGCCTCGCACATATGGGGTCATGAGTCGAAATCCCCAGTGTCTCACATGAGAATGATCCCGGCAGCATTGCTGTTTGAGGCTGGCAGTTCTGTTCTCTGTGGTTCCTGGCGCCACCAGTGATTTCTAGCCACACCATAGCCAGGTGAGTGTGAGCACCACTGAAAGGAGTACTACTGCCCAGTAAGCCATGGTGGAGAAGATGCATGAGTGCCAAGGATCAGGAAACCGGAAGTGTGATCCTGCAGCAAGCACATGTGCAAGCACCACAACGGAAGGACAGCAAACCTTGGTGAGCACTGTGGCCGGATGTGTGGGCATTGCAAGATGTTGTGTGACCACCAGCAAGTCAAAGAGTCACACCTGTGACCCCTGGACCCTGCAGTCATCACAATAATTTGAACAACAGTGAAAAAAAGGAGAGTAAGGGAGAGGGAGATCAGAAGTTAAACACTTATTTCACAGTGAGATAGTGCACACAGTAGGTAGGAGTTTATATATTTTTAAATTTTTTTTAAATTTTATTGAATCACCGTGAGATAGTTACAAGCTTTCATGTTTGGGTTACAACTCACAATGATCAAACACCCATCCCTCTACCAGTGCACATTCCCTACCACCAATATCCTGGGTATAACCCCCCTTTCTCACTCTCCCCCTGCCTCCATGGCAGACAATATTCCCCATATTCTCTCTCTACTTTTGGGCATTATAGCTTGCAACACAGACACTGAGAGGTCATCATGTTTGGTCCATTATCTACTTTCGGCATGCATCTCCCATCCTGACTGGTTCCGGTAGGAGTTTATCTTTATGCGACTGACCCTAATTTGATCTCCAGCACCACCTATTGTCCTGAGCACTGCCAGGTGTCACTCCTGAGCTCAGTTGGGATTAGCCCTTGAGCATGATAGGTGTGGATCAAACCATGGAAATGGAAGGGATGGGAAAGAAGAGAAAGAAAGGAAAGGGGGAGGGGGGAAAGAGGAAGGGAAGGGGGAGGGCAAGAAAAGGGAAGAGAAGAAATGGGGAAGGGAAGGGGAAAGGAAGGGAAGGGAAGGAAGGAAGGAAGGAAGGAAGGAAGGAAGGAAGGAAGGAAGGAAGGAAGGAAGGAAGGAAGGAAGGAAGGAAGGAAGGAAGGAAGGAAGAGAGGGAGGGAGGGAGGGAGGGAGGGAGGAAGGAAGGAAGGAAGGAAGGAAGGAAGGAAGGAAGGAAGGAAGGAAGGAAGGAAGGAAGGAAGGAAGGAAGGAAGGGAGGGAGGAAGGGAGGAATGGAGGGAGGGAGGAAGAGAAAAGGGAAGGAATGAATGGAGGGAGGGAGGAAGGGAGAAGGGAAGGGAGGGAGGAGGGAAGGGAAAGAAGGAGAGAGGGAGGGAAAAAGAAGGGTGGGCCTATTTTCCAGGACAAATCTACAAGTGGTACTTCTTGATCCTCTTTGGACACCATGTACACGAGGACAGAAATAAACTTCTGAGACTCTGCCCTCAGCGAACCTCAGTAGCTGATTTAGTGCCTTTCAGGGCAGGAGATGATGACCAAACTCGACGGAGATTTGCTCTTTCGTGCTCAGAGTCCAGTTTGCACAGAGAGGATCCTTTTCTGCTCACCTGATATCAGCAAAGGTCTCCTAGAGTCCAGTAATCATCTACTGCATTGTTTGGTTCACTCTGTTTTTGTAGAGGATGACCAGCTGGAAAGAACCTAACTCTACAGCACTTGGCAGGGGCGGGGGCGGGGCTCTAAGAAACTGCCAGAAAAGGGAGGTACAATTTGTGTATTGTCTCCATTCAAGTGCTCTCAGAACACCTTCCTCCTCCTCCCCATGGAGGCTTTTCCAAAATTCACCTCTAGGTACTGTCAGCACAAACTCTTTTGCATGGTGACCAGATGTTCTGGGATGCCCGGACATCATTGTGAAGTTTATGTGCCTTTTGAGGCAAAAAAAAAAGTCTCCATTTGGACAACAAATGACCTCTCAGCTTCCAGGATCTCAGAGCTTTGCCAGATGCCTTATCTGTGCCATGTGAACCGGAGCAGCTCGTGCAAAGGCCGAACTCCAGGGGACAGACAGGGACCTTCAGAGCGGTAGGGCGTTTACCTTTCATGCGGCCGACCCATGTTCGATTCCTCCGCTCCTCTTGGAGAGCCCGGCAAGCTACCAAGAGTATCTCGGTCGCATGGCAGAGCCTGGCAAGCTACCCGTGGTGTATTGGATATGCCAAAAGCAGTAACAGTAGATCTCACAATGAGAGACATTACTGGTGCCCGCTGGAACAAATTGTTGAGCAACGGGATGATAGTGACAGTGACATGTGTTATTAAAAACAAGGATAATAAGCATTTGACATGTTACAAGAAATCTTGTGTGTGTGTGTATGTGTGTGTGTGTGTGTGTGTGTGTGTGTGTGTGTGTGTAGGTTGGTGACAGGATTCAGTGTTCAAGAGCATGCCTCACATGTATGAGGATATGGGTTCTATTCCGGGCACCAGCCCAAAATAATGTTTTTGTGTGGAAAATCTTTCTTTCTGATCCAAAGAAGTGAATAGTAAGAGATAATTTGATTTTGTCAGTAGGAAGAGTCACATTTGTGGGCATTTTTGCAGAGCCCCTTTGGGTGTCGCTCACCAGCAAGTAACCCAAGGCCCATCTCCACCTCTGGGTTGGATTTTGCATCAAATCCCACCCTGTGGCCTCTAAAACCTCCCTTGGGTGCCCAGGGAGAGTCTAGGAAGGGAAAAGCAAATGAGGCCTCAAATGACTATAAGATAGCACCCTCACCTCCCCTCCCCGTCACGGGCCCCCCATTAAAGCATTTCAGGGGCTCTCAATGGGTCTTCCAGATCATGCTTTAAGTACTGCCACACTGCATCATCATCTAGCATTTGTTGCATGAAGGAACTTAAATGAACAATCTTAGAAGAGCAAAGTGGCAACTTCCAGAGTGCAGGGGGAGGTATTATTTGCACACGTTGGATTATTTCTCCTGCGACTTAAACAACTTAGATGCTCCCATTCAATTATTTGGAAATGAGGACAGTATGATCCCTATTATGAAAGAGTTCGCATAAAGTTTTTCTGTGGAAAAGGTAAAGCAAAGTCCAAGCAATAAGCGAACACAGTTTTGCATTTATTTGCCTCTCTGTGAAAGAGGTGCACGCAGTTCCCTAGAGAGAGGCCCAGAGAGGCCATTGTTCCTCTTCTGGCAAAAGCGGAAGTGAGGTGACACTTATCTCTTTCCTTGCACCTGTGTTATCTGGTAGAG
The DNA here is from genome assembly GCF_027595985.1 of Sorex araneus. Classification (NCBI taxonomy): domain Eukaryota; kingdom Metazoa; phylum Chordata; class Mammalia; order Eulipotyphla; family Soricidae; genus Sorex; species Sorex araneus. The sequence continues at coordinate 365,072,256 of NC_073303.1, forward strand.
GGTCAGCCAAATGTTGCACATTGAAATGTGCAATAAATGTAAATGACACACTGGATTTGGAAGACTTGGTAAGAAAAAGAAGTGAAATATTTTAATAATTAAAAAATATTGATTGTATGTTGAAAAAGTGGATACATTGAGTTAAAGAAAATAGGTTATTGAAATTAATTTCATAACCAAGGCCCTGTTCAACAGATGAATGAATTTTTTAAAGCTAGGATAGGGACCTGGGAGATAGCATGAGATTAGGGTGACTGCCTTGCCCATTGGGATGCCATCTGGTTCCTTGGCACCATATGACCCTGCCATTGCCACTGAGTACAGCCCGGTGGCACTGGTGGTCCCCACACTTGGGGCCTGAGCATCACCACATCTTCTGATACTCTTACGTGGAACAATCAGGCCTTGTTGGCAGAGAATTGCCAGGAGGGACCCCTGGGCGCCCCTAGGTATTATTAGGGAGTCCCCCAAACTGGAAATGGCCAAATAATTTCTTCAGTGCTAAAGAAATGGGTTATAAAGCCATCAGAAGATGTGAAAGAAGCTTAGTGCCTATCAAACCTATCACTAAGTTTCAAAAAGCCCCTCCGGTTGCACACTCTGATTCCAACAAATGGCCTCAGAGTGTTGAGGATTCAACTGGTGAGTTTTGATTTTGCTCGTGAGACAGACGTAAGAATTCAAGCATTGAGTAGAAATAAAGCTTTCTCCCATAGCTGACCAGGGGGAGTCAGCAGCCAGCATTTTCCTCTCTCTCTCTCCCTTTTTACTTCTATTTAACTAATTTACTTAAATTTTTATTTTATGTGCATGTCTGGCAAGCTACCTGTGGTGTATTTGATATGCCAAAAACAGTAACAAGTCTCACATTGGAGACGTTACTGGTGCCCGCTTGAGCAAATCGATGAGCAATGGGACGGCAGTGCTACAGTGCTACAGTGCTTTCCACACTGCTCAGGATTTCATATACAAACCATTCAACACCATGTCCTCCACTAGAGCATCCACTTCCCTCCACCGTTCTCCTAGTGTCCCTCCATCCCCATACCTGTGAACAGTTTTCATTTAAGACATTTTCATCTGGGGTCCGAGAGACAGTAGAGGAGATAAAGCACTTTTTCGGTCTGTGGTTGTTTTAGCCATGACCCTGGTTCAATGCCAGCACCAATATGACCTCCTGCACATGTTCAGGGCACAGAGCCGGAAGTTGCCCCTGAACACCGCCAGGTGTGCAGAACTTGCTTTGCATGTGAAGTCCTAGGTTCAATCCCAGAACCACAGCCCACTCCCCATCTCCCCACAACCAAGAACCCCGAGAGGGGCTGGAGCGATAGCATAGTGGGTAGAGCATTTGCCATGCATGTGGCCAACCCGGGTTCGATTCCCACCTTCCCATACGTTCCCCCGAGCACCACCAAGAGTAACTCCTGAGTGCATGAGCCAGGAGTAGCCTCTGTGCATTACCGGGTGTGGCCCAAAAATGAATAAAAAAGAACCATCAGGAGTGCACCTCTTACCCTCGAAGAAGAAAATATCTTCCACTTACAGCAAGTTTATGAGGCCCTGTCAAAAGCCAAGGAAGCTCAGTATGTTCTGGAAAAGGCAAAGCTATGAGGACAGTAAAGAGAGCAATGGCTGCCAGAAGTCGAGGGTAGAGAGTGAGGAGGGGATGAAGAGGTGAAGGTGATTTAGGGGCGATGAAACTGTTGTGCATGATCTGGTGGAGATCATGTGAAGATTTATACCTCGGTCAACCCCTGCACAGCTGCTCTATATACCAAACAAAGAGGAATCCCACCATAGACTTGGGTTTAGAATTATGTGCACTTGCCTTGGTCTTCATTTGATAAAAGCAAGACGGCACTAGCAGGGACAAGTGTGTAGAGAGCGTGAGGGGACTCGCTCTCGCCACTCAATTTTTCCTTGAACCAGAAACTATTCAGTGAAGAAATCTCTTCTTCCAAGTGGATTTTGCCTGATCTGTTTTGTACTTCTCTTAATGCACCCTCCAAAAAACTTAAACTTGCATGTGTTGCAGCTTGTTGCACAGACGCCTGCATTGCACCCAGGTGTTTGAGCAGCATAAAGACTTATCAAAGATGGACTTGGCTGGGGATCATCTGGCCAGTGAGCGGAAAAACCCAGAGGGTCCAGAGAGCTCACAAGAGCCTGGTGTCCAGTTTCCTTGAATTTGTGGGAGGAGCTGTGGATTGCCACCCCCAATCTCTGGGCTCCAGCCACTTCTGGAAGAGTCTGTGGGTGGGCTGGGAGTGGGACCTTAACTCAAGTCGCCTGTCTGGGTGACTCCAAGCTCCCTCCAGGGTAGATCCTCTGCAATGCTCAGGGGCTGCTTCCAACTCAGGGCTTGGAGGTCTCTCCCTGTAGTGGAACTATGCGGTGTTGGGATAGAGCCCAGGGATCCTACCTGCACGGCACACACTCAGCCCAGCCTGTTGAACTCTCTCTCAACAGACTCTGGCCCCAGGAGTCTGTCTTTCCACTGGAGATTTGTTCCGGGCCACTTTTGCATTTATGTCTTACTACAGAGAATATTTACTTCCTGGTAGTGCCTGTGAAACATTTTAAAGTGGACCCATGGGAGGTGAAGTGGCTGGTGTGTTTCCTCCCAAGATAATGAAGTAAGCGCTCAGGCTCCTGGGCCAGGCTTCCTGTGCCTGCCCTGCTGTGGCGCATATGCATGAGTCAGGCTGCAGAAATGGACCAGAGTAAGACAGACATTGGTGCCACACAGTGATGAAGCCTTAGCCTAGGCCCTGGTGTGCCAGCTCTGGGGATTAAGAATCACTGGATAGGGGCTGGATCGATAGCTCAGCAGGTAGGGCGTTTGCCTTGCATGCATCCGACCTGGGTTCGATCCCCAGCATCCCATATGGTCCCCTGTGCACTGCCAGGAGTGATTCCTGAGTGCAGAGTCAGGAGTAACCCCTGTGCATCACTAGGTGTGACCCAAAAAGCAAAATTATTTTTAAAACTTTTAAAAATCATTGGATAGATCCACTTCTGCTTCCAGCTTGGTGAAAATGAAATTGACCAGACTCACTTTGTTCTTCCAATAACCGACACCTCTGGACAGTGGTAGAAGGTGCCAATCTGATTGGTTGCAGACAAGAGCAGTCAAGCAACCTGTGGTGACTTTGGGGAAAGAAGTCAGATCCCATTTTCCACGCCAAACATCCCAAAGTTTCCATGTCACTAGTAATTCTACTTCTAAGTGGTTCTCCTATTGATTGTGTATGACCATAGGTATGACCATACTCTGTCACACTTTGAAATGACTGAATCAAACCTCTCCATCTATTTATATAAATTATGGTATAGCCATACAGTGGAAAACTATGTAGCTATTAAAAAGAATGAAGCCAGTAATTGGTGCTTACTATATGAAATGACTCGCAAGATACAATATTAAATAGAAAAACAAGTTACTAGTGTGTGTTGCATTCTTCTTTTTACCCGTGTGCGCGCGTGTGTGTGTATACATGTGCGCGTGTGCATATGCATGCTTGTATATAACGTTTTGGAGGAATGTCTAAGGAATTGAAAGAGTGGTCCTAGGTACTGAGGACCTAGAATGTACATTGTAGATTCTGGATGAACAGGTTGCAGAGAATGAGACAACACATAAGGAGACAAACACCCAAGGAGTGTCCAGACTTTAGGGTCACATGGGCAGCCCACAGGTTGGTCATTTATTCAACACAATATCGCTCCCCTACCCAGGTCCCAACACATGAGCCATTGTTTAAATTGACAGCAACATAAAGGACAGTTAGTGAGTACAACAATATTCAATGGGTCCATTAAGAACAGAGACAGGGCCATTTCAAGTAACCAATCAGCAGGCATCCTTAAGTATAGAATAAAGTCATGACAATTTCCTATTCTATTCTATTCTATTCTATTTATTTATTTATTTATTTATTTATTGCTAATAGTTCCCTCTACATCTAAGAGACTCTAAACTGTTTTATTCTTTTCTGGGCACATTTTTGCTTTCCCTATCGTATTCTAAAAGACCTAACCCATTTTGCCCAGGGGACTATACTACCTCAGCAGGGTTTTATTTATTTATTTATTTTGGTTAGGAGAATGATTTTCCACACTTTCTCACAAGATCCTGCCCCTTTCTTCATATAATGTACAATTCCAATGCATCTTTCCTCCAATTTCTGGTTACCCGAGTCTTTCTATACTCATAGACCTCAGGTTCCACTTCCAGTGCTCCCTCAGATCTATCTGGCTCACCTCAAATGTCTGAGACTGAACCTTTAAGGAGGGTTATTTTTATTATTATTATTATTATTATTATTATTATTATTATTATTATTATTATTTTGCTTTTTGGGTCACACCCAGCGATACTCAGGGGTTACTCCTGGCTCTGCACTCAGGAATTACTCCTGGAGGTGCGAGGGGATCTTATGGGATGCTGGGAATTGAACCTGGGTTGGCCGCATGCAAGGCAAATGCCCTACCTGCTGTGCTATCACTCCGGCCCCATGGAGGGTCATTTTTAGAGGGTACGGTTTTTGGATTTCAAAGGAGGGTTGAAGGGAAAAGCGTTGAAGACTGTTTAACTAACAGTTAGCCAGTTAGCCCCCGTCTTGGGTAGCACTCCCCTCATTGGCTACTGTCCACCGCCAGAGACCGGATGCTCGTGGTTCTCCTTGCCTGGCATTATGACTTGTTTATTGGCTTCACATGTCAGCGACAATGTGATATGACAGCACAAATGATGCGTCTGCGTCTCATCAGGAGTCTAAGTTTATGGCTCAGTTTTTTCACATGAGCTCTTACTTGTAAGGTCTGTGTGTGTGTGTGTGTGTGTGTGTGTGTGTGTGTGTGTGTTCGTGGAGGGGGAACTTTCATCCCCAACCTCCTCAAGTTTCCAGGTAGACTTATTTTAATGCCCTCTTTGGTCTTCTTCCCCACTGCCTCAAGCCTGGAAAGGGACAGCTTGGAGCATATATCTGTCAGGACACATGTTCCAGGGGCACGATTTTGCCACTAAAAAACGCAACCCCTCTTTTTTTGGGCCCCACCAATCTTGCCTCAGTTTCCTATTCACAGTGAGCTTCTGTTTGCACATCCTGGCAGCTCAGCCCAGGTCTGGGAGAGTCTCTTCCCCTTGAGGGAGGCTGCCCAGATGCCATACAGGATGCTGTGACGTGGAAGGCCTTCTAGAATCTTCTATGATGGACCAATGCTTTGGGAGAACTGGGTCCAGGTGTCAGATAGACCAACCTGTAAGGGAAACATGAGCTAAGAACTTAACTATCAGCCAGGGAGAAGCAAGAATGAAGGTGTTGTGGCTCTTTTTTTTTAAAACAAATTTTATTTAGAGACTTTTTATTTACTTATTTATTTATTTTCTTTTTGGGTCACATCCAGCAATGCACAGGGGTTATTCCTGGCTCATACACTCAGGAATTACTCCTGGCGGTGCTTGGGGGACCATATGGGAGGCTGGGAATCGAACCCGGGTTGGCCGCATGCAAGGCAAACACCCTATCCGCTGTGCTATCACTCCAGCTCCCTGTTGTGGCTCTTTTGTCTGTCCTGTTGAGAGCCCCAGAGGAATTTTTGGGTTTTGTTTATTTTTCAGCCATACCTGAACTTACTCCTGACTTCGATAGAGATCACTCCTGGTGGGACTCCAGAGGGAACAATATGGGGTGCTGGATATTGAGTCCAGGTCGACTGCATGCAAGGCAAGCATCCTGCCTGCTGTATTATCTCCCCGGCTCCATTTTCCGTTAGCTTTGACTCTCCACTCTGATGCCTTCCTGATGGCAGCCATCGGGGAAATGGCCGTTTCTGGTCTCTCAAGCCTGCTTCCTTCCTACAGATGCTGCCCCCTTGGGCCAGGAACCTCTCCCAGGTCTCAGAAGTGGACTCAGGGACCAGGTCAGTTGTTGCCTGAGCACAAGACTCACCCCTTCCTCTGACCACAGACGGGGTCTGTTCCTGCAGGGCCGATGCAGCAGTGAGTCAGGATATCCGGTCACGGGTCTCTGGGGTATTTCATCAACTCGCAGGAGCAGGTGAATCAACCTGCCAGTGTCACTGAACCATGGTTCACCCGGCGCTGACCTTTCTGCCTTCCTGCAGATACAAAGTGGAGGCGGTTGTCAGCCACAGTCACCACAGCGTGAAAGCAGTTTCTGGGTTCCCTGGGGGGCTGCATCCAGCCGGGAGCTGCAGACAGGCGAGGTTCGCCAGCCCCCAACAGTGCTTTGTCTGTGTGCTCCTTCCCAGCTCCTCGCGGGCCTTTTTCTGATGCAGGTCTTTGTGGCGAAGGTGCAGAGGGAGCAACAGCATCGGTGCCTGTGCAGGGACGGCAGTCTGACTCCGTGGCTCCCTCTGAGACCAGTGCTCCTTCCAATCTCTGCAAAGAGTGTTTTCTGGGCTCCCTCCTGAGCAGCCCCAGTCTGGGAAAGCGGATATTACCCGGGGACCCTTCCCTTTCTTACAGGCTTCATTGTTTTACTTTCCCGTTCCGTTTAGAGAGCTGCATGTAGTCCTGCAGGAGGGCTTAACTGCACAGATTTACTTTGTGACAGTGAATGTCCTCGCTGTCCAGTTGGGAAGGAAAAGCTCCCAATTTCCAGGCCTGAAGGCACTGGCCAAGGTCGCCAGCAGACAGAGAGGCCTCAGGGAGAAGGGCCTGGGGTGGTGCAGTGCACTGCCCTGAAAGAGGGAGCTTGGGGTGGGCGTGGTCGATAAGAGACGATTCCATTGGTTTGAGAACACGGGGCCCTCCATAGGGCCAGCCGTCCCTGGGATGGCCTCAGAGACGGAGGCACTGAGCTCATTCTTGCGATTTCACATGTCATATCATGAGGGGAGGAGCAAGCAACCCTCAATCTCCTGTGCAAGCAACCTACTACCCTCCCCTCCCCTCCCCTCCCCTCCCTCCCCCCCTCCTCTCCTCTCCTCTCCGCTCCCCTCCCCTTCTCTCCCCCCCTCTCCTCTCCTCTCCCCTCCTCTCCTCTCCTCTCCTCTCCTCTCCTCTCCTCTCCTCTCCTCTCCTCTCCTCTCCTCTCCTCTCCTCTCCTCTCCTCTCCTCTCCTCTCCTCTCCTCTCCTCTCCTCTCCTCTCCTCTCCTCTCCTCTCCTCTCCTCTCCCCTCCTCTCCTCTCCCCTCCCCTCCTCTCCCCTCCCCTCCCCTCCTCTCCCCTCCCCTCCCCTCCCCTCCCCTCCCCTCCCCTCCCCTCCCCTCCCTTCCCCTCCCCTCCCCCCCTCCTCCCCTCTCCTCCTCTCCCTTCTCCTCTCCTCCCCTTCTCTCCCTTCTCCTCTCCTCTTCTTCCTCCCCTCTCCTCTCCTCCTCACCTCCTTCTCTTTCCCTTTCCATGGGAGATATCCATTTTTTATCATAGTCAACACTACTAGAAAATCATTGTTTTCTACTTGCAGTGCTGCTACCCCAATCTCTCCACCAGAATCAAGATCTTTCCCCTCCACAACCCCTTGTCATCTTCAGTTATATTGACCAGTTTTATTGACCAGATCTCAACACTTCTTTCCAACGGGGGTCATCTAATCCTGTGTTTTCTTCTTTGGACTCCACCTATGGATGAGGTCATCTATATTCATCTTTTACTTCCTGACTCACTTCATTTAGCATGACTTCCTCCATTTCCATCCTAGCGGCAGCAAACTGCCATAGCTCATCTTTTCCCCTCTCTGAGTAGTTTTCTGTTGTGTTTAGAGGCTGTAATTCCTTTCCTTAGGACTTGAACTGTTTTCAGATCTTGGCTATTGTAAATAGCGCTGCAATGGATATAGACCTAGGTGTATCTCTTTCCAGATGATAGCATTCTTGAGATAAATGCTTACGAGCAGAATTCCTGAATCTTATAGTAGTTTTATTTTAATTTTTTGGGGACAAGTATCCGTCATCCATCCTATTTTCCACAGACCTGACAAAATAGCCCCCAAGAGTGCATGAAGACTCCTTTGCCACTGCATCCTTTCCCAGTACTCCATTTCTTCTCAGTACATGAAATTAAAAACTCGTGAACTCGTTGTTCCTGGACTTTTTAATATATTCCGTTCTCACAGGCAAAGGCCTTCCTCTTAAGTTTCCTGATGATGTCGCCCCTAATGCTGAATTTCCTTCATACAGTTGAGAAGGTCAAATCTCTGGTTTCTGGGTTTCTCCTCGCTAAATTATCTTTAAGGGATTATAAAAAGTAATTCTAGGAGTTCATTGGCACTAGAGCTGTCCTACCAGACAACATCTGCTGAAAGGAATCTTTTGGATTGAAATCAGAAAGCTAGATGGTAGCCGCCAGCGTTCTCAAGAGAAACACAATGTCTGGTAGCGATACATAGATGAGCAATTGTCAAAGCTAGTCTTATCTTAACTCTGACTTGAAAACCTACTTTTTATTTTCTACATGATTCTGAAGGAATGTCAATTCATCATTGGAAGTTTAAAGACTAGATAGAGAAGACCACACAGAAGAAATCCCGGTCACTCATAAAAAACCACAGGCAGCAATTTATTGGACTTAGTGGGCATTTAAATAATTTTGATTGGGGTTTTATTGTGTATATCCTTTCAATGCTTCTCTGACTCACTCCACACTGCATTTGAGGCTAATTTTCCATCTAATTAAATGCCCTTTTACATAAAACTTCCTCAACGTCTGTTGGAGCTTCCACAGATGGGATGGGCCATAACTGATTGTCTGGTGTGGGCCGGGGGTGGGGAGTGCTGTCAACCTGTCCATGGTCACACGACGAGGCTAGCCTCACCCACACTAGGCTCTATAGCGAAAGAACCTCCTTCCCTTTCTTGCTCTACATTACAGCACCCACCCCATCTTGCACAGGAAGATAACTCAATTTCTGCCTTAACACCTGAGTCTTACAGAATCTCCAGAATTGACCATTGAACCCCTTATCCACCAGATGTCTCTTCCCCAGCAGAAAAGTATCCTGGCCCAGCTTGCTCCCTATCTATCTGCTGGGCGGACTACACACTGTGGTCCTGAGCCTAATAGGTGGCACCTCTCTGTCCGCCTGGGAGTCAATGACATCTTCCTACAGGACCTGGGGGCCCCTCACCACCTTGACTCCCACTGCCCCGCTGACCTGCTGTGCTCCAGAGTACAACTCTGTGTCTCTGGTGGCTGCTGGTGGCCTCTTCCTCAGCTGTGGGTCAACATGGCTAAGAAGTCAACTTCCTTGGTGAGGGCAGAGGCCACTTGATCCACCATCATCATAACCCAGGGGGGTGAGGAGGAGGTGACCCACACACTCTTTTCCTCTTCTTCCAACTGTTCAAAATGGCCTTTAAGATGGGCATAAAAGCTCCCCACTTCTAAGGCGAGAGTTTGAAGAGGTTCGAGTTAGTTTGGGGGCAGGGCATGCATCTTTGTAGGGCTGGATGCCTGAGTGAAGTCAGGACTACAGGAAGGAGACTATCACCATGAATTCCAGTTCCGGGGTGTCAGGGACCCCCTGAATCAACTCACTGGCTGTGGTCTGGTATCTTTTATCAATGAGCAAGTGGGTGACTCCTTTCTGCAACTTGCTGAGTGATTCATGGCATGTGGCCTCATTATTTTCCTTACAACTGAGGAAAATGCCAGTCTGAGCTGGCAAAGTCAATGCCTGCTCTGTCTTTGCCATAATTGCTTGGCATCCCATCCCTTTTTCTCCCTTCCATCAGTCCCACACTCTTGCCAGCCACCAACCTCTTTACTTCCTTAACTATTGGAGGAGCACCAATAACAGATCATGGATTGATCTCGTTGTTTTGTTTCTGTTTCTGGCCTGGGAGTCGAACCTGACTGTGATCAGGGCTAACTCCTTCTTCTGTGCTCATGGATCACTTCTGGTGGGGATAGGGAACCCTTTGTAGTGCTAAGGATTGAGCCAGGGTCAGCTGCATGCCAGGGAAGTCTCATCCCCTTGTACTATTTCTCCAGCATAGGTGCTCTGTTCCAGTTGAAGCAATCCTATAATGTTAAAAAAGAAAAAAAAAAGGGAAAAATCCAAAACTAAAACCTGATCATTCAAAATAGTAAGGCCACATCTGCAGTGGAAGGAACATTATCCTGGGCTTGGAGAAACCTCGACTTCAAAACTGATGTTTAGTGCTAACGTGCTGTTACCTGGAGGTGGGGCAGTAAGCCCAGCAGAGAGAAGGCCCCAGTGTTCTCCATCCTGCTGCCTGGGAGACTCGGAGATCTTTCTGCGTCTTTGGTCAGTACCATGGACACATGACACTTAGCCCTGAGAGAGAGGCTTAAACCTGGGAAGTCTTTTCTGACACCTGCATGTGGTCATCAGCCCCAGGAGGGAGGCCAGGCCTTCCTCCTGCCATTCATACCTACAGAGTTCAACCTTCCCTTTGTCAGCCTGCCACACTGACCCTCATCAGACGAAATTCAGATGTGGGGTCCTGCACTAGCTTCCAGTCTTTGACACATATTTGTCGAAAGCATGACAGCTAGAAACTGGCACTGAGGAGGGACACTTCCCATCCAGGCCATCTCAAGAATGGGGATAAGAGTGGCCCAGTGCAGCTGCCATGGCTCACGACTAGCCTAGAACCTGACTCTGGCCATGCTCCGAGGCCATCCTCACACCCACTCTTGGGTTACCTATCACATCACATCTTCTACTCACATAATGACCATTTCAGTTGTAAGGCTTCATTCTAAATCTATCCACATCAAGGATGCCATGAGCCTCAGAACCCGTGAAAAACTTCATGCGTTGACAAGGTTACTATTGTCTGGCCAGAGAGCCATGCCAGACCCACACTCAGAGTTGAAAAATTGCCACCAGTGAGAATTATCCAAGATAATGTTCAACAAGCAATGAAAGAACTGCCAGAAGAGTTATCAATACAAGTTAAATAATGGGGATCTTTCTCATTGACATAAGAAAGAAACTTGAAGGACAGTTTCTATATTTCAATAAGTAAAAAAAAAATCCCCTTGCTGTAGAGCTACCCCTGTCTGTAGGATTTGGGAGAAGAGAGAGGGTGAAGACCAAACCTAGCATCAACTTTCCTCCATCAGTATTCCCAGATCAGTGATAGAACACTGTACATCCAGAATCCAATTATGAGTAACTTTGATATTCATAGTGCCTTAATAAAATAAAATTTGGACAAAAGAAATAAAAGGTCATGCAAACTATTAAAAAAATGAGCACAAATTATCACTTGATATCAGAAGTCATTTGGATCTTCCTTTTTTTAAAAAAAATCTTTTTAAATAAGTTTGAACTTGCAATCAAAACCTAGGCAGTAGGAATTTAAGTGTTTGTTTCATTTTGCTTATGGTATTTAACTTCATCATATACATTGTTACTTTGTTACTTTGTTTAATGCAGCAGTTTCCAGGAATTTTCAAGGATTTCCAGTGAGACTAGACAGATAAATGCCCAAATAAAATTTTTGTCTTAGAACAAAAAACAAGCAAACTCAAGCCTAACAATGTAGTGTCCAGACACTCAAGGTGGCAGAAATTCTGCCCAATCATCCTCCCATATGGCAGGATTCCTGAGCTCTTCCATATACCCATAGGAAGAGGTGTGGCTCAGGGCTCATTGTGGGTTTGCCCTAAAGTAATATAAGCAGATACCCCCCTCTAACTAGACTTTTCCTAGAAGTGATCAGAGCTTCATATGAACAAGGCTGTGATCATGAAGACTTGACCTGTCACTTCTCTATGAAAATGGAAGCTCCAAAGTCATGGGAAAGGCCAAGGTCATGTTCAGAGACAGACTTTCCCCAGCATTGCATCAGCCCCTGCAGAGTGTCCGTGCCCAAGTCAGCTCAGCTTCTGAGGAAGATCCCGATGACCACTCCCGGCTTCCCTCTTCCTGGTTGACATTGGTTCAATGACTAATTGCTTTGTCTGAGTTCACACGCCTGCACTTTTTACCTGGGTTTCCGGGGCCAGACAGTTGCTAGGAACCCCGGAAGGAAGATTAGGAAGAGGTGAAAAGGTAAGGCCTGGAGGAATATTTACTCTCCCATGGCAGACTGTGTGACCAAAAGGATGAATGAGACTACAGATAAGGTTAATCAACACAGCAGGCTCGGCGCCTCCAAGGGACACTGGTTACAATTGGATTAAACCCTAAGAATGCTTCCTGATAAAGGGGGGAAATCATATGGTGTTTTTCACTGTGGCATTCCCTCTGAAAAGCAGCATGTGCAGAGGATGATTTGACAGTCTCTGTAAACACAATTAGTCTGGGGCCCCTGCCACATGGTTGTAAAGATGCCTTGCACCAGGGCAGGAGGGAGATGGAATGATTACATTAGTAGAGCAAATACATGTATGATAAAGTTTTATGAGCTCTTCTTCCAAGAAAAGGGGCCCTGCAAAAAGCAGTATTTTATTATCCTTGTTGCGAGGCTCAGGGAAATGCAGCCTCTCTCATTTGACTTGGAGCTCGATCTTATTCATCCATGGCTCTGCCTTCCTAAAAATTTTAAGAAAATTCAGACCATGCATCATCAGGGTAAAGAGTATTATTTAGTGTGGAATCTATGAGTGTCTTGTTTTATCTCCTGTCTCCTTTTTCAGACAGTAGTTGAAGATATCTCATGATACAGCAAGAGTTTACTACAGCAAAGTGAACATTCAAATAAAATCTAGGGGAGAGGATGTGGCTCATATAGTAGAGCACATGTTTGGGAGTTGCGAGGTCTTGGGGTCAATCTCCAGTACCACAGGGTCTTCCCTGAGCACTGTTAGGTGTAGCCCTGGTGGCCCCTGAGCCTCACAACAGTGAAATGTAAATATACTAAAATCATGTGATTCCTGACTGAGATTCCTGCTTTATAAGATTTTAATTGTCATTTCATTGACTCTCAGGGATCAGGGGTGAGAGCTGACAGATGGTCTAGATAATGTTGGGGGCATTACTGGTGCCTTTTCCATAAGCACAATTCTTCTGGAAAACAAGAACTTTGTCCAGGTACACACCTCTCTCTCTCTGCAGCAAAGGGTTTGCAGTCCAAAGAGACAGATGGTTGTGCAGGTAAGAGCAGGTTATTCTCCTTAGCTAAATTAGTGTAATGCAAGCTGACTTTTTCATTAGCAAAAGGAAAGAGCTCGCTACCATCCACTAGTGAAAATGAACTGATGGAGGCTGTCTATTAGCATCAGTCGCCTCTGGTCTTCAGTTGGTTGAGGAAAACATTCAAAGGAAGAGGTTTGGGGGTCAGAGCCATAGCGTGGCAGATAAAGTGCTTGCCTGGCCATGGCAGACACACATTCGATCCCCGACATCCCATATAGTCTCCTGTGCACCGCCAGGAGTGATTACTGAGTGCAGAGCCAGGAATAACCCTGGGCACTGCTGGGTGTGGCCCAAAAAGCTTTAAAAAAAAAAGGAAAGGTTTTGTTGTTTTATTAGCTTCATTTTTGCAGGGTGGCAGAATAGAATGTATGAAGTTGCCAAGCGGACCCAGGAGGGGTAGTGCAGTGGCTTAGGTCACCTGCCTTGCAAGCTATGGCCATAAATTCAAGTCCCCAGGAGATAGAGTGATAGCACAGCCTATAGCTTGTTCCCTTGCATGCAGCTGACTCCGGTTCTATCCCAGGCATCCCATATGGTCCCCTGAGGGACTATACATAATTACCACAAGTAATTCTTGAGCATAGAGCCAAGAGTAACCCTGAGCATTGCCAGGTGTGGTCCCCCAAGCCAAATAAAAAAAAAAACAAATTCAACCCCAGTGCCCTACCTATGCCCAGGGTGGTTCTAGCAGCTCTTCGGCCTGCAGTCCCCAGCTCCACAAGTGAGTTCCAGCCACAACAGGGCCACCAAAAAGGATGCACGGCCTGGGAGTGCAACCCCTGGAGGGCATTGCAATAGTAACTTGTGCCTCTGCTAAGAGTACGAGCCTCCAGTGCGGTCCCATGCAAACACCACAACGGGACAAGTGTGACCTCGGCGAGCACTGCGGCTGGGAGCTCCCCACCCGCTGGTGATTCAGGGACCCAAGGATGTGGTACTGTTCGGGTGTTGCTGTGGCAAGAGTATCAGGACCACCTCTGCCATGCTCAGGGTCTCTCCACAGCCACCCTTATTGAACAGCTACAGATTGAACCAGGGCTGGCCGAGTGCGGGGTAAGGATGTGCCTTAACTTCAGTGATTTCTCTAGTCCCAGACTCATTCCTCAGCAGCCTCCTGGGACAACTGCATCATGAAGTGGATTCTTAGGAGAGACACCTCAGAGTGTGGATTAGAACCTCCAAATGGTCCCCATCCAAGGGAAACCAGGATCTGTGGGTTGTTAGAACACTTGTTCTTTGTGCCTTAGTAGCCTGCTATGCACTCTATGTGTTCCTTTTTAAGGACCAAGAACTTAAACATGGTGGGCTTGACTGATACCATTTGGTGGGGAGATATCCCAGGAGCCATCACTTCTGTCAAGAACCAGAACATCTCCAGCAAGCCTAAAGTTCCCACGGGCACCTTTGCCATTAAGCACAGCTCCTGCCCCAAAGATCCCCTTCCAACACACAACTCTGACTCACCGTGGAGGTCCAGCTGGCACTGGGCATTTGAACTGGGCACTGAGGACAGTGCCTCAGGGGGACAGAGCAGGGCCTCGCCTCCATGAACCAGTAAGCCCAGGTCCCCACTGAGCTGCAAGTCCCTGATGCCAGTGAGTGGCCTCAGTAAATACCAGGTGGGTTTGATTCCTGGCAGAGACAATCAGGAAGGCCACACAGGAGGAAGAGGAGCGCCTGTGGATGATAGTGGGCTAGGGGCAGCCAGAGAGACAGGGCAGGTGACAGGGCAGCCGGGGGCCGGGGGTCGACATTTGCAGCCCTTGGTGATTCTGAGGAGAAGGAAGGGGGAGGGCACAGATCCCTCCTGAGCGGCTACAGAAGAGCAGGGAGCCGGGAGTGCCAGGGCAGGCGGCTCCCATAATGATTGCATAATCCAGCCTATGTTGCATTAACATACATTATTTACCAAATAAATGTAGGTTTGAAAAAAAGGTCGGACGACGATCCCACTGCCCTTTTGCTTTTGAAAATGGCCTTGGTGCCTCTCAGCCCTTGGCCAGCTCTCCTGGGCTTTGGGGAGCCCGGGAGCGGGAGCGTTTGCCAAGCCTCTAATGACAGGGGCCCATTAGAGTAGATGGCTGGATTCCTGGAACCACGGTTAGATGAAGAAATGGAGCCCGAGAATTAGCTTGATGCTCGCTCTGCCAAGGAGGGACAGGCGTCCCTGGTGGCCGTGGCTCCCCGGAGGGCAAAGCAGATGGAAAGGCTGTGTCTAGGTCGTTAAGACAGCGCCACCAAAGCGGCAGGATGGATGGGCCCAGGTGGCCCAACGCAAGGAGCATTCCTGAGAGAGGGGACAGGCCTTGGAGGTGAGGGGTGCGTGGAGAGCCCGCCCCGTGCGGGTGCAAAGACAGGGGGCAGGTAGGACCCCACCTCTGTCTCTGTGAGGGCATAGTTGATATGTTGGGGTAAGTGCTCAGTAACTGAGGGGCTTGAAATGTATCCTTCCCCCGTTGACTACTGGTGTCCTAGTCCCCGATACCCCCGGAGCCACAGACTGTGGCGTTCCCTGGAGAGGTCACTGGGTGGGCCCTAGTGCAATGAGAGACTATCCTGAGAAGAGGGGAAGTGGGACCTCAAGATGCTTCTAGAGGAAATATGAAGTGAAGCCAGAAGGGAACACAGCCCTCTGCAAGCTGGCAGGGAGGCCAAGAGCAGCCTTCCCAGGGCCCACGCCTCAGTACAGCTTCCGGCCTCCAGACTGTGAGCTAATGAATTCTGTGGTTAGGACTCCAGTCTAGTGGCCCTGGAAACGTAACTCGGGCCCTACTGAAGAACGCAGAAGTTCCCTTCAACAGAAAGGTGGTCAAAGACCACGTGTGTGCCAATAAAGGTGCATGTGGAGACCTGAAGAGGAGGGGAGATGTTAAAGGGGAGTCGTGGCGGGGAGCGGGGGGAGGAAGGGACTTTCAGGCACAGGCAGAGCTCATCTTGGAACCTTGAGGTCATTAGCAGGGGTTGGGGGGGAGCAGTGAGTTGGAACAGGGCCAAAGGGGTCAAGAGGAGGCACCTCATCATCTCAGAAATGTCCCTGATGCTCTCCTGGCAATTTCCTCCCCAAATCTCACCTCAGACATCCACATTGGCCCCAATCCACCAACATGGTCCTGCTGCAGAGAAAGAACATTGGAGCTGGTGGGGACTGGCTGGCGTGGGTTTCTGGATTTGCTATGGACAATGTGAGCAAACACAGCAACACCCGGAGAGGGGAGATCAGCATCCCGTATTAGCCAGGGTTCTGTGGACAGATCGCTGTGGGGGTTGTAGTCCTGTGCTACTTGTTTCTTCACTCCCCACGCCCATCCTGCACCCCCAGATGTGGTGAAAATGGCTGGTGGCCTGTCCTGGTCAGTAGCCAGCTTGATGGGGAAGCAACAGCTTCTAACATCATGGGAGGGGTCTCAGGAAATTTTCAGGTGAGTTGGGTCTAGTGTCATTCATGTCAGAACAATGGGTAGCTTTCTGCATGGTCACCAACCCCAAGTATTTGGAGTTTCCAGAAGCATGATGGTGTGAGGGACCAGAGAGAAAACAGGCAGGCAGGAAGGATTTAGTGAAACACACACAAACCAAAGCCCCCCTCCGGGTGCTCAAACAACAAGAGCCCACATGGCACTCGGACCAAGGGTCAATGAAATGGAAAAGGGTTCAAAGCTCTTCTGCAGGCTCAAGTTGT